>NW_028300390.1:0-139058 GCF_049724085.1 Artemia sp. Qi Xiang Cuo | reverse complement strand
AGGTCACTGGCCCCTGGTAAGTCTTATTACGCAATCACCCGTGAAAGTACATAGGTGACTGCCCCGTGGTAAGTCATATTAAACAAAAAGCCCGTGAAACCTTTATATGACTTACTACTTAGGTCGCTGAAGAGAGAGGCACACGAGACATGTTCTTTGGAACCTGAAGAGTGGGAACAGCACCTCAGGGCACAATCGGTAAAAGGAAACTGAATGAGAGAAGATTTCCAAAACATTTTACCAGAAATTACACCTTTTGGACCCCTGACAGAAGGAGACACGAAATAGCACTAATTTCGGAACAGGAGATATGGGAGGCTATGAAATCAGCTAAAGAAAAAGCTACAGGTAGAGACAGAATTCCACTACGAGTATGGAAAAAGGATAAAGGAGTATGCATACCCGTTTTAACTGTTGTTTTCAGCCACATATTTTTATTGTGCAGCTGGCCAATAGAATGGACAACATCTAGAGCTGTACCATTATATAAAAAAGATAACAGCAAAGAATTCCCGAATTACCGACTGATCCAGATTTCTCCCATAGTTAGCAATATTTTGTGTAAGATAGTAGCTAAGAAAATGGCTCGAAGAATTAAGGAAATTAATAGAGGAACAGGGCGGGTTTAGGAAAGAAGGGGGTACAATAGAGCAGGTTTTTATTTTGCATAGTATAGTTACAAAAGGAATCATGAAAAGAGGGGGTAGGATTTACGTAGTGTTCCTGGACATAAGAGGGGCTTTTGATAATGTGATCAGAGCTATGCTAGTTAAGCGCTTTTTGGAGATCGGATTGCCCCTAGATTTTTCTAGATTAATTGTAAAAATATATAGTTCAGTAGGCTTAGTTATTAGAATACTAGGTAAGGGTATCCGGGAGAATTTTGACGCGAATACGTTTAAAACAGGGATGCCCACTGTCAACGATTTTGTTCAACGTGCATATTAAGATATAGTTGATTTCTTCAAGGAGAGAAATGCTCCGGAGGTGCTGATAAGTGTTTCGAAAATATGCATGCTTTTGTTTGCTGATGGTATTGCTCTCATAGCACAATCGAAAAACGAAATACAAACATTATTAAACATAATTTGGATATGAAAAGCTTAGAATTAAAAGAGAAGAAAACAGTAATTGTAGTTTTTAGGAAAGGTGGAAAATTAAGGAAAGATGATGAATTTAGATTTAAATATAGAGATTAAAAAAGAATTCGTGTACTTAAGTGTTAAGTTTTTTTGGAATGGTAAGTTTGGACAGGAGGTTAAGCATAGAGTCAAAAGGCGGTTAAGCATAGAGTCAAAAGTCAATATGTGTATGAATTTAATTTTAAAAAGTGAGGTTGGAAAGATTAGGGACTTAGCAATGCATAAACATTTATTTAGGACTAAACTCCTCCCGATTATGCATTACGGGTGTGAGCTGTGGGGTTTTAGAGAAATTGAGGAGTTGGAGTGAATGCAAAGAAATTATTTTAAGCGAGTTTTTAGGGCCCATAAATCCACTCACAGTGTTTCACTGGAGGGGGATATAGGACTAAGTAGGATAAAAAAAAGATAGGTTAATAAGAATGGTGAAATTTTGGATAAACATTTTTAGGAGTAAAAATGGGCTTTTAAGATGCGTATTTCAGTTTGTTGGCAGATAAGATAGAAGTAGGGTGGCCGCAAGACATTCAGAAAATTTTAGATGAAATAGAAGAGAGGAGGTAACAGAGAGGTTACATGAGTAAGGAATACAGCATCGGCAGGCTCGGAAGGAGGCCTCGGGATCTCTGAGTCTCTATAGTACAGTGAAGGACACGGGGGGAAGAAGTTTATTTTAAGTTGGGGTTGAAAGGGAAGAAATAAAATGGATTATTAATTTAAGGGGAGGTTTGATAAATATTGTGGAAAGGGAAAATAAATGTAGGGGTCATAGTGTTAACCCAGCCCTTTGTCCGATGTGTGGGGAAGATCATGAGGATATTTATCATTTTTTGGGGAATTGTAAGGAATTGGCGGATATGAGAAATGAGTGTTTTTCGTTAGTGACGGCAAATAGAACGTGGGTGGAAGGGATTGTAGGATCACTAGTTAAAATGACATTAAGGAATTTGGCTAAGTATGTTGATGAAAGGCTGATACATCGTGAAAGATGTATCTCTTTATAAATGTTTTCGTGAAGATTTATACATAAGTACGTTTTTTCTTTTTAATTTATTTGTGTTTTTTTTATTTGTTGTTTTTTGGTTTTTTTTCTATATTTATGTTCTGTTTTTTTTCCTATGGCCCGACGGCTTTTTTTTGGAAATACATATCATACATACATATGCAGAATAATTGTACCGAACACAAAAGTACCGGAAATTTTCATGGAGAGAGAGTCGGATTTCCCGGTATTTTTTAAAAAAATCAGAAATTAAATTAAAAAAGCAAGTTTTTCATCTGAAAGTAAGAAACAACGTCAAATCTTAAGACGAATTAAAATTATTACGTATTTGAAAGGGGTTGCCTCCTCCTCAAAACCTCGCTCTTTATGCTAAAAGTTGTTTTGTGTGGAATTTTAAAATAAAGTTTCTTGTTCTAATCAAACGGCCATTGTGTTTCAGGAATTGTTCTTAAAGAATTAGGACAAAAATCCACACCTTTAGCATAAAGAGCAAGGTCTTGTGGAAGGGGCAACTCCTTTCATATACGTAATAATTTCTGTTCGTTTTAAGTTTTGATGTTGCTCCTTACTTTCAGTTGAAAAAACTAGTTTTTTTAATTTAATTTCTGATCATTTTTAAATAATACCGGGAAATCCGGCTCTATCAATGCAAAAATTCTGGTAGTTGTGTATTATACGCCACTCACTCAAGTTTACATAGTGTAAAACTCGATAACAAACCAGTTTCTTCGTTAGTTTCTTCGTTACTTTAGAAACAACAGTAGTAAGGGTGTACGCACTTTCAAAAATACATGAAAAAATACATTGAATTTCCTAAGAAAACCCACGTGTGTGACACTACACTTACACGTGAACATTCTAAAAAGCTTGGCAAGGTTTTTGTTATTGATAAGAATTGCACAAGAGTAGACATTTTAAAAAGCGATCTTTAGCTATAGAGTGGGCACACATGTTAAATCGAAAACTAGAGATTGTCAAATTGCGTATTTAGGAATGGTTTTTTAGGGAAAGCTGTCTATCACCCATGTGTTATCCACAGTTCCATTTCTTTGAAGTCTGTGCTATCAAGAGCGGTTTCTGATTTGTTTTGGACAATTGCCTTTAGCCAACAATAGTTTGATATGAATGTCTCGGTAGATAGGATTTGCGAATTTGATCCTATTAAGGTGGAAAAAAAAGAGTTTAGCATTTGCGAATACTTCGAAGTATACCGTATAATACACAAGTGGTGTTTGAACAGTGTTGTCAATTTAAAATAGAGTTTAACGAGGGCTTCTTAACTCAGGCAATTTGTTATAAATTTGGGACAACATAAATCTATGAAAATGGTTAATGATGATAGAATGACATTACAAGTTGACCTAGCTCTACCTCTACATATTTTTTATTCGTCCTTGAGATTTTTTATAAAATACTCATACCTTACAATTAAATTTTCATAATGGTTTAACGTACACAGGAATGGAATTGTCTTGGGGGGAATTTTCCATGGAAAAGGGGAAGGGTATTTTTACGTGAAAACAACTTCAACCGTGCCCAGCTCCCAGCGATCAGAAATTAAATTATAAAAAAGTTTTTTCAACTGAAAGTAAGGAGCAACATCAAAACTTAAACGGGCAGAAATAGAGGCTGTTTTCAAAGATTTAGGATTCATTAACTTTAATGTTGCCAGTCAAAAGCTATGAGCTTGAGAAAATTGCCTGATTATCAAAAAATGGGGAAACACCCTCCAAAAGACGACAGGAATGGAATTGTCTTAGGAGGGGGATTTTCCATGGAAGAGGGGAAGGGTATTTTTACGTGAAAACAACTTCAACCGTGGCCCGCCCCCCAGCGATCAGAAATTAAATTATAAAAAAGTTTCTTCAAATGAAAGTAAGGAGCAACATCAAAACTTAAACGGGCAGAAATAGAGGATGTTTAAAAAGATTTAGAATTCATTAACTTCAGTGTTGCCAGTCAAAAGCTATGAGCTTGAGAAAATTGCCTGATTATCGAAAAATGGGGAAACACCCTCCAAAAGTCGACAGGAATGGAATTGTCTTGTGGGGGGAATTTTCCATGAAAGAGGGGAAGGGTATTTTTGCATGAAAACAACTTCAACCATGGCCCGCAAGGGCTGTTTGAGTCTTTTTGGTATGTTTGTGTCTCTTTGGGCTGTTTGAGTCTTTTTGGTCTATGTTTGTCTCTTTGGGCTGTTTGTATCTCTTTGGGCCTGTTTGTGTTTCTTTGGGCTGTTTGTGTTTCTTTGGGATATGTATGTCTCTTTGGGCTGTTTGAGTCATTTTGGTCTGTGTGTTTTTCTTTTGGCTGTTTGTGTCTCTTAGGGCCGTTAGTGTCTCTTTGGGTTTTGTGTGTCTCTTTGGGCTGTTTGAATCTTTTTGGTCTGTTTGTTTCTGTTTGAGTGCTTTTTTTATCCTTTGGCTGTGTGTTTCTATTTTGGGTGTGTTTGTCCCTTCGGGGTGTGTGTGTCTCTTTAGCCTGTGTGTGTCTCTTTGGCCTGTGTGTGTCTCTTTAGGCTGTGTGTCTCTTTGGGCAGTTTGAATCTTTTTGGTCTGTTTGGGTCGTTTTGGGCTTTGTGTGTCTCTGTTGGATGTGTGCGTCTCTTTGGGCCGTGTGCGTCTTTTGAGCTGTATGTTTCTCTTTGGGCTGTGGCTGTCTCTTTGTGATGTGTGTGTGTCTCTTTTGGCTGTGCGTGTCTCTTTGGACTGTGTGTCTTTTTGGGGTTTTTGAGTCTTTTTGGCCTGTATGTGTCTCTTTGGGCTATGTGTGTCTCTTTGGCCTATTTGAGTCTTTTTGGACTGTGTATGTCTCTTTTGGCTGTTTGTGTCTCTTTGGACTTTGGGTGTCTCTTTGGGCTGTGGGTTGATTGGCAGAAGGATATATTAGAGAAGTTATAGTGGAGGGCGAGCTGCTAGCGAAAATTCTAAGCTAATAAGGGTTTTTGACCGTAAACTCTAGTTTTTTTGTAAGAAAATTATGGAAAATACAATTCGTTGGTTCATAGGTGAAACTTAAGTCCAGGTATGGATCGAAAAAATAAACTATTTCTAAAGAATCTGAGGTAATAAGGGTTTTTGACCATAAACTCTAGTTTCCTATAAGAAAATTATGGAAAATACAATTCTATCGTTCAAATGTGAAACTTAGGTCCATTCTCTGGTTCAAATGTGGAAAAACCCGTGTGAATGACTTGAAATAAAAATTTTTAACAAGAAATGGCTGAAAAGTGTTTTGGGGGAGATGGGTATTAGTCTTTCATAGGCGTGTGTTGTTTGAAACCTATAAAAATAAACTATTTCCATAAAATCTGAGCTAATAAGGGTTTTGACCGTAAACTCTAGTTTTTTTGTAAGAAAATTATGGAAAATACAATTCTCTGGTACAGGTGTGAAACTTAAGTCTATTTTTGGATTGAAAAATTAAACTATATTCGTAAAATCTGAACTAATAATCCAATATTTTTTTTTATAAAAACACTTTTTTTTAAAACTTCGAAATTTTTCAACTTTATTTATTTTTTTCTTTTTGTACATATCTTAAAATTTCAAAATATGCTTACGGTTCTAACAATTGTGCTCTATGATTGGGTCAGAGAAACAATGGGGCTTTCTCACTGGTATTCTATGACCGGTTATCGACACTACCTAGTCTACTGCATGTATTAAATCAGTATTTTTTACGCAGTGGAACGATAAACACATAAGTCATATCTTAAAAAAAAGTGAAGATGGAACATTTCAATAGTGTGTCCACATAACAAGGTTATTGTAGCATTGAATGCTGACAAGGAGAAGTATTTAAACTCTGAAACAAGTAAAAATGGTAGCACTATTGGAAATGTAAGCATGCATTGTCATGACAGTAAGGAATTAAATTTCTTTGGAATACCGAAAAAATTCAACTCTTATGATGGTGATTATGCGAGATTGAGATCTCCAGAGATGATTGCACTCAAAGAGAATGCTAACATAAAAATAAGTGTTGATGATAGAGGACAACTCCTTGCTACTGCTGCAGGTAACACATTACCTACGGATGCATCCAATCATCAGCTTTCAGGTATTAGCATTCAACGGAAGGCTAATAAAAGAAAGGTCTACTCTGCTACAAATATCGTAAACCATATATTTTTTACGTGCCGAAACTGTTACCTGTGTTAAAAAAATGTCTTAATAGACAATGATATTGCCAACAAAATAAAAATGATATTGTGCGAAAATATCACTACGGAATATAAAGATGAAACGATGAAAAACAAAGCACCAGCAAACATTACTGGCATTGATCAAACAGTCAATGAATCAAATAATACCAAAGACGAAAAGCATATTGAGCCTGTTCATGAGACACCATTAAAAAATTTCTATAATTCAAAATAGAATGATGATTATTCTACTGACTACAAACTAATAGAAGACAATTGTTACAATATCAAGAGAGAACATGGTGAACTATTTTATGAAAAGATTCAAAATGTCCAAAGTTGATCATTGATATTGATAATGCATCATCACATATTTTTTTATTAATATTCTACATATCATTATTTCATTAAAAATATTACATTGTTATGTGTTCATTATATTTTAGAGTAAGCTAGCATATAAAGCGTTTAGAATGTCCATTAAAACATTGGAGATGTAAGAAAAGGAATTTGCGTACATCTATTGTCAGACACACTTTTTCACTAAAATGTGAGTTGTGAAAGGTTTTAGATCGTAAACTAGTTTTTTGTAAGAAAAATATGGAAAAAACAATTCTCTGGTTCAAATATGAAACTTAAGTCTATTTTAGGATCGAAAAATAAAATTATTTCCGTAAAATCTGAGCTAATAAGGGTTTTTGACCATAAACTCTAGTTTCTTGTAAGAAAATTATGAAAAATACAATTATCTAATTCAAATGCAAAACTTAAGTTGAGTTTTGGAGACTCATAATGATGAGGACTGATTGTTATAATTCAATATTTTTTTTCATAAGACAAACTATTTTTTTTAAACTTCGAAACTATTCAACTATATTTATTTTTTAATCTTTTTTTTTGTACGCATGTTAAAATGACAAAATATCTTTCTTGAATTCACCTCTTGGATACACAATACAGAAATTATAAACAAAAATAATTGTTATGTCCCGACTTCAATGGCTTGAAATAGATAGCAATAGTACTATTATTCCCCCCTGCCATTAGCTCTAGGAGTTTTATGACTCCTTCCCACAATGAATTCTGCTGGTTTCAGGAGTAATCCCCCTAGACAAAAATTCATTCAACCTTGATTGAAGATATTAAAGTTTGATGATGTATTTTTCTTCTTAACAACTACATTAATAGCTTCCAAGATGATAGGACTCTATGACACATAATTTATTGGTTTGAAAAAATCATCTTGCGGTGTTATATTTGAATGTGCATTTTTATTATTGTCAATGGAACTCGAAGAAATTGACTGCTATCATTGGATAGTGAACTATAACATGATTGAGTATGATAAAAGCTTGTGGAGTACTACATTACATCGTATAAACAGACTGGGATTCTACGATAGAGTGATTACACCACTTAATAATAGTGGCAAGAAACTGAGAAATGTCCAGGAGGAAGTCAGTGAAATTTGCAGCTTTTTTGGGGTTGAAGCACTCAATGTAAAGGGTAATGTACCTACAGTTAAAGTTTTAATTGAAAAGTCTGACCCTAGGATTCCACTTTTCAATCTAGAAGAATTTAAGTGTCCTAAATTTGAAGGGGTTTATCACCGTCCTGAAGACGAGATCAGGTTCTTCACGCACTGGATACCTAAGGACATACCTGATCGTGATAAATGCATAAGACATGGTAAAAACTACTCTATATCATGGGACAATCGTTTCTGGGTGTTTAAGAGTGAACGTGTGTATGACTATGTGTCATAATATAATTTTATATTAGTATTCAACATATCATTATTTCTCTAAAAATATATTATGCATTACATTGTTATGTGTTCAATATTTTAAGAGTAAGCTAGCATATTAAAAGTTTCTAATGTCTATTAAAATATCGGAGAGGAGAGAAAAGGAATTTGAATTCATGTTTTGTCAGACGAATGTGGCAATATTAACAAAATGTATGCATCAGAATGAATAAAATCTTTATCAACATCCGTTGTTGGATATGTCATTATGTCATTATGAAAAATTGTAAGTAAGTAGGAAGTAGGTAAGTAAGTAAGTAAGTAACAAACTCCTTCTTGAATTCATCTCTTGGATACACAATACAGAAATTTTATTATAGGAAATTATGAAAACAAAAATTGAAGAAACTCTCTATTAACTTTCACTGGCCCGCCGCAGCGGGCCCCCTCTTCCCGGCCAGCGGCGCTTCCCGTGGCGCTTCTCGGCCCACCGCAGCGGGCCCCTTGGTCCCGCGGCACTTCCCGGCCCACCGCAGTGGGCCCCCCGGCTGCCGCCGTGGTCGCACCGCGGCCGGGAAGCGGGGGCCCCCTGCGGCGGGCCGGTGAATGTTAATAGAGAGTTTCTTCAATTTTTGTTTTCATAATTTCCTATAATAAAATTATCTCGCTTTAATATCTCGCTATATGTCTCGCTTTAATATAAATGTTGATTCAGTGTCAAGTGAAGTGTTGTGAAGATCTGTCATAAATTTCAGAAAACACGTGCTGTCTATCCTTCTTTTAAGCGGTCAAAGGTAAGCATGGTCAGCTCAGTCCGTGAACACACATTTGTCGTTCATCGTTTTTCGTCAAGCGCGCAACAGAAGTAAAAGTGCAGAGGTACCACAGCTGGGAAAGTCCACGCTGGGAAAACTGTGTAAATGTGAAGTGAATAGTGAAGAAATTAAAAGCGATTTTCCCTTGGGCCCTCAAGCCTATCCAATAGAATAGAATAGAATATAATTGATGGGTAACTAGATTCTCGTATCTCAACCTTTTCGATTAATGTTTAATGAAAATCAATATCAAAAGTTTCAAGAAGGAACATTCAGATAAATAATACAAGACAAACAGACAAGATTAATCTGAATCGAACTGTTCACGTGTGTCACAAACAATATCTTTGGCCAGACCATACACAATGCTTTGGTTCAAAACGTTACAGTCACGAGAAGAGGCACTAGCCTTCACTTTGAGTACACGCTTGACTAGTCCAGGCTCTAGCTTTAGCACTGACTTGCCCGAGTCAAGCCCTCCTTTAGAATTGCGCTTAAGGCCACGCTTTGTTTTCAGTGTTGCCGAAAGAGTCACTGCACTCAGTCGGTTTCGCTTATCAGTTTTCACTTCCTTGACCAAACTGAAGAGACGCTCGGCAATAACGTTTGAAAAAGGGAGTGAGAAAAAGTACTGAACCATTTTCCCGACATTTGGGAACATCCGACTACCATTTGGTGATCTCGTTTGCAAGATGGGCCGCCAGTATACGACAATATACATTTTATCTACGTCAGAGAGATTCACAGTACTAGACAGAGCTCCCCTCGTCATAGACCATCATTTCTGCTCTAGCTTTGTTTTATTCTAAAGTGGGGAATTGCAGTCGTAGAAGAACTAGCGAAGACTGGGAACTTTCTGCTCATAACTAGAGCTTAGGGTAAGCAAGTGTACCAGGTCGTAGATATTTTCAGAGAATGGAAAACGGTCAAGAATTTGTTGAAAAGCTTCGACGTAGAAATCCCTCGCGGAGTGACGAATTCGGAGACTTTTTGCTACAAAACGACCACTGGTAACTTCTCTCGTTTCGAGCCCCACAAGGAAATCGTACCCTTTGTAGCCGATATAGACATTTTCTTCGGGAAGATAGTTCACTTTGTCATGCGGATTGATGTCAAAAGGGTTGGCGGTTCTAACATATGAAGGCCTTATAAAGTTCATGGCTAATGTCCGAAGAAGTTTTTCCACCTGGGTTTTCATGAGGTGAAATAAGGGTTTTTCAGACTGGAAGACGGTGTTGAGCTCATTCAGCTCTCCCAACACGTACTCGACAAATACATCATAACCCTCGAGTATGGGTTGTTTAGTGTCATTTTTACATGATCATTAGCATGCGAGGAATCATCAAGTACCAACGAGTCCCAGTACAACGTAAGAGTATCCCACCGTTCGAGAATACGGCGTGCTTAGTTTTGAAACGACAAACAGTGTGTTGGAGCCTAAGCAAGGAAGCTGTGCTGTTCTACTTGAGTAAAGACTTGAAATTCCTTCCTATATGCATCTTGGCGTTTTGCAATGTGCCTGAAGTGATTGCACACAGTCCGACATAGATCTTCGAGGCTCTTGGACAGTTTTTTGCAAGCATGACTTGCAACTAGGGCACACAGATGGCAGCTACATTTCACAACTGTAACCCAGGGATATTTCCCTTCAACAAGTGTTTTGACTGAGTGGTTTATCCCCATCATAGCATTCGTTGTGTCAGAGCAGAATCCGACCCAGTTTTGTAGAGGAACACCCGCCTTCTTGACATCATCCATCACCTTCACTAGCTGGTTGAATAGACCAGATGCTGATCCGTCGCTGCATTCGACAAGAGCGAGCAAATCTACCTGCACATTCATTGCTTTGTCACAAGAGCTGACACAACCAGCAAGTTGTTTGGCTACAGAGGAATCTGTTGTCTCGTCAATTACTACAGAGAAAAGATTCGTTTTGAGGTTTTCAAGAAGCTTTTCATGAAAATGAGGGGCCAACGCTTGTCGAGCAATATTAGTCGCTTTAGTTCTACCAAGAGTGGCCTGGCTTAGAGATCTGGTCCTGGCATACTTTTCACAAGTTTCAGCAAGTCTTCAGAAAGCGAATAGGGTACATCGAGCTCAACGAGAAATGTCACTAGCTTCGCTTCAACAGTAGCCACTCTTTCGATTTTTGAATCATAAGAAAAATGAAGACTCAATGGCATGGTCTTAGAAGACGAAGTTATCCACGCTTTTTTATTTTCTTCATGAGATTTGGTCTGTTTGTGCCTTTTTGCGTCGTGTTTCCCTTTTTTACAAACGAAATCCTTTTTGCAGTAAAGACAGTGAGCTAAATATCCACTGTTATGACCAGTCTGCACCTTTCTTTTTCGTAACCATTCATTAAAGTCAGATTCTTTTTCCCACTCAGTCTTGTATCTTTGGTCTGCCCTTTTCTTTGTGATCCTCGGTTTTTTATTGGAGGGTTCACTATTGTCCGAGTCTTTATCACCGTCCTCATATTTTTGATCGATATCTATCACTTCTGCCATTATGTTGTAACACGTTTGGTCTATAAACAAGAGAAATATTTAGCTAGTATTGATCCTGCTAGTCTTTGATTTACAATAATATAAATATGGGTCTTGATATTATCATAATACCATGTTATAACATAATACTATGTCAACTTATGGGCCATTTTAGGAAGAACTATCGCCTCTCCCGCTAAAATTTACTATCAAATTATGTAGTGAAACATGTAAGGTAAAAGCAAAAAACCACATGACATTAATTGTGAGTAAGTATATTCAATTGTCCATACAGGACTCGGATTTCTGTTTACAATAATATCAGCAAGTAGAAAGCAATAAATCAAACTCTAGTATTTAGTACATAAATATATAATACAAAATAAAATGAATGATGGTTGGGCACCCAGACATTACACTATTTGTTAAGGGGCTACCCTCCGCTACCCCTCTGCTTTCGACAGAATAATTTTCTAGTTTGAAGATTTATCACACATTTTCAAACTTCCTTTTAACTTGGGACTAGTACAAAGATAGAAGGGTTGAGAATCATAAACTTCTTCATATATAAGCTTCTTCAATATCAGTGCATTTTAGTTTGGACTTCTAGAGGTCAGGTGAATCGAATTAAAGCAAAGAGAAATTAAAGCAAAGAGAATTAAAGCAAAGAGAAATTAAAGCAAAGAGAATTAAAGCAAAGAGTGTCCTCCTCTTCTCTTCGCATGTTCAAGTTCATCTGAACAATTTCTCAAGAAAAGCATGATAATTCAGGTCTAAGCCCCTTAAAGAACACAAATATACGAGCTATTAAATGAAGTCTTTAAAAGATTTACTATACCAGATAAACTGAATTATACTTTTATTTGTTTGATTAATAAAAATACATATTCCTTCAGAAAAAAAACAAAAAATAAATCATCCGACGAAAATTATTCTTCTAAATGTGTTATTCTAAATAGCAACCGGTAGTAATAACGTTCAATTTTAATGTTTCTAAAATAGTTTCTTCTTTACAATGTTTTTCATTCAAGTCGACTAAATGTTTTGGAGGCCTTGATCTTCCAAGCTTCTAATATATTTCCTTCAATTTTTTCCTCTGCTCCTGCACAGCAGCCAAATTATGTACTTTGTTTTTGTGCTTCTTTGCCAAGTTTCACAAAATGCTTTTGCGCATTAGCTAGGTCAAGTATTTATTGCGTTTCTTTCCAATGGTTCAAAATCTTTGACTGAAACCAGTCTTTTGACATAACACCCAGTGTTGCCACTCGACCGGAGTCTTTATTACCGTCCTCATATTCTTGTTCGATATCTACCACTTCTGCCATTATGTTGTAACACGTTTGGTCTATAAACAAGAGAAATATTTAGCTAGTATTGATCCTGCTAGTCTTTTATTTACAATAATATATATATATATATATATATGGGTCTTGATATTATCATAATACCATGTTATAACATAATACTATGTCAACTTATGGGCCATTTTAGGAAGAACTATCGCCTCTCCCGCTAAAATTTACTATCAAATTATGTAGTGAAACATGTAAGGTAAAAGCAAAAAACCACATGACATTAATTGTGAGTAAGTATATTCAATTGTCCATACAGGACTCGGATTTCTGTTTACAATAATATCAGCAAGTAGAAAGCAATAAATCAAACTCTAGTATTTAGTTCATAAATATATAATACAAAATAAAATGAATGATGGATGGGCACCCAGACATTACACTATTTGTTAAGGGGCTACCCTCCGCTACCCCTCTGCTTTCGAGAGAATAATTTTCTAGTTTGAAGATCGATCAAAAACTCATATTCTTGATCGATATCTATCACTTCTGCCATTATGTTGTAACACGTTTGATCTATAAACAAGAGAAATATTTAGCTAGTATTGATCCTGCTAGTCTTTGATTTACAATAATATATATATGGGTCTTGATATTATCATAATACCATGTTATAACATAATACTATGTCGACTTATGGGCCATTTTAGGAAGAATTATCGTATTGGTTATAACTAGATAAATAAGAAACAAGTTTTTTTTTAAACTGACAATAAGGAGAAAAGTTAAAGCTCAAGACAAACAGATATTATTCAGTAAATGAAGGATTGCCCCTCCTCAATACCTTACTCTTTACGCTAAAGTTCGACTTTTTATCCCAATTTTTTAAGAACGCCTACTAAAATACAGTTTAATTAGAACAGGAAGCTTTTTTGTAAGGGCTAACAGCTTTAGCGTAAGGAGCAATGCAATGAGGAGGGGGCAACCCTTCACATATGGAATAATGTCTGATCGTTTTGAGTTTTAATGTTTCTCTCCTTACTTTCAATTTAAAAAAAAAATAGTTTTTTTAGATTTCTGATCGTTTTTCAAATAATGCCAGTAAATCCGGCTCATCTTTCATGAAATATACCCCCTCCCTTACGGGAGACCCCTCCGTGGAAATTGAATTTGACTTAAATTGCACCACCCCCCTCCGTCAAATTCTCTCCAGACAGTTCCATCCTTGCTGAGAATCCCCCTTCCCTGTAAAATTTCTTGCGGACGATTCAGTCTGAAAAATTATCCTTAGCATACTTTCATTTCAAAACAAACTTTAATCTCTAAGCAGTTTCTCACTTACTCCAAAAATGCCACCTTCCGTGGAAATTTGTCCCCGAAAATCAAAACATGCGGAAAATAGCCCCAGGATAACTCCCGTGGAACATCTCCACACGAAAAATGGAGTTGGAAAAGAGAATGTAAGACAGTTAAAAAGAACTTCGTATAGGAATTTTGTCAAATCCCCCAGTGTAAAATTTCCCCTGGAAATTTTACCCCCCCCCCAAATTTTTCCCCAAGAAATATTCTCCCTATTGAAATCAACACCAAGCACAACCCCCCCCCCCCCAAAAAAAAAAAAAAAAAAAAAAAAACAATGTCTGTATAATTCCCAATAACGAATACTATTCATAAGAAATAGGCAAATTTCATAGCTCGACCCTCCACAGACTGTGGGTGAGTCTTTTACCCCTAAAGACATAGTTATTCGATCTTTTAACTATACTGAGCAAAATGGCTATCTCGAAATTTTTATCAGGTAACTTTGGGAAAAAAAGGGTGTGCAAGTTGCCCTTCAATCTTTTTTGATCATAGGCAGCGCAACAGCGCTGCCTAAGTAAAGAACGATGTTGGCGCAATGTATTTTTTTTTTTGGTTTTAGACCAGGGCACTTTGTATCGAGGGAGTTGCCGTAGAAACTTGGAAAAGGGCTCATTCGATTGGAAATTGGAGTGGCTTGTGCTCTTTTTAATATTTGAAAGTGATTGGAAGGCAACTAACACCCCTTCCACGTCTACCATTTTAAACATCTAAAATACCTAACATTTTAAGATAGCCCTTTTGTTCGAAGTAGTTGATTTCCAGAAAGAAATTATATTTTCGAAGAGGACACTCCCCCCACAGCCCTCAGGGCAAGGGTCATAAGCTATGCCCCGGGGGCATATAAGGTTTTTATAGAAAGTTTTGTCATAGGAACTTCAAAAAAACTTATTTGATCAGAAATTGAAAGGGACAGTCCCTTTTATAATAGTCGAGAGTGATTGGAGAGCAACTAACCCCCCTCTCACACCCACCATTACCCCAAGCACATCCAATCAAAATTTTGAGAAAGGCATTTTGTTCAACTTCTTTCTCTGGAAATTATGTCTTTGAGGATGACAAACCCCCCAAGCCCCTCAGGGCAGGGGTTGTAAGTTATGCCCTGGGGGCATATAAGGTGTTATAGAAAGCACTTTCGTAGAAAATTCGAAAAGGGCTTATTGGATTGGACATTGAAAAGGTTAGTGCCCTTTTTAATAGTTGAAAGTGATTGGTGGGCAACTAACCTCACATCCAATCAAAATTTTGAGATAGCCATTTTATTCAACGTAGTTGAAAGTTGCCGAAATTAGGTCTTTGAGGATGACAGTGTTGTCATCCTCACAGCCATTTTTCGAGATAGTATCTACCTATACTCTACCTTTTAGAGCGAGCAAATCTACCTGCACATTCATTGCTTCGTCACTAAAGCTGACACAAACAGCAAGTTGTTTGGCTACAGAGGAATCTGTGGTCTCGTCAATTACTACGGAGAAAAGATTCGTTTTCAGGTTTTCAAGAAGCTTTTCATGAAAATGAGGGGACAACGCTTGTCGAGTAATATTAGTTGCTTTAGTTCTACCAAGAGTGGCCTGGCTTAGAAGATCTGGGCCTGGCATACTTTTCACAAGTTTCAGCAAGTCTTCAGAAAGCGAATAGGGTAGATCGTGCTCAACGAGATATGTCACCAGCTTCGCCTCAACAGTGGCCGCTCTTTCGATGTTTGAACCACCAAAAAAACGAAGACTCAATAGCATGGTCTTAGAAGACGAAGTTACCCACGCTTTTTTATTTTCTTCGTGAGCTTTGGTCTGTTTGTGCCTTTTTGCGTCGTGTTTCCTTTTTTTTACAAACGAAATCCTTTTTGCAGTAAAGACAGTGAACTAAATATCCACTGTTTTAACCGGTCTGCACCTTTGCTTTTCGTAACCATTCATTAAAGTCAGATTCTCTTTCCCACTCAGTCTTGTATCTTTCGTCTGCCCTTTTCTTTGTGATCCTCGGTTTTTTGTTGGAGGGTTTACTATCGTCCGAGTCTTTATCACCGTCCTCATATTCCTGATCGATATCTATCACTTCTGCCATTAAGTTGTAACACGTTTGGTCTACACACAAGAGAAATATTTAGCTATTATGTCCTTTCTTTCATGGATTGACTTGCTGGTGAATGAAACGAACCTGCATTTCTCCCAGCGCCAGCCTGCTGGGAACCCTTTGTTCTTTCCGGATAAATCCTTCGCCGGGAATCCGGCTGAAGTGGGAAATTTGGCAGAAGTAAGGCAGGAAGTTTTGATCAGTTTTGTCAAAGCAGATATGACGTCGAATCACAGTAGATATGACGTAAACACACATATGTTGCGTTTTTGCTGATACCCCTGTTACCACGGTAACTGCGCATCTGCAGTTAGTCGTTTTGCAGTTACCGTGATATCTGATATACGGTCCACTGCAAAAACGACTATTATATTACCGAAATTGCACTTTTCAAAAGTCATCCCCAAAAGAAAAACTGATATCCAATTACATACCTAAGTGCTGGACTTGTTTCTCACCAATTTGACAAAATTTGATGAAAATGAGATGACTATGCCCTGGGGGCATATAAGGTTTTTATAGAAGGCCTTGTCTTAGAAACTTCAAAAAAAGCTCATTCGATCGGAAATTCGAAGGGCTAGTACCCTTTTTAATAGTCAAAAGTGATTGGAGGGCAACTAGCCCGCCCCCGCGCCCATCATTCCCCCTAACACATCCCATCAAAATATTGAGATAGCCATTTTGTTCAGCGTAGTTGATTTCCAGATATAAAATATGTTTTTGAAAGGATACTCCCCCACAGCCCTCAGAGCAAGGGTTGTAATTTATGCCATGGGGGGACATAAGGTTTTTATAGAAGGTGTTGTCATGGAAACTTCAAAAACGCTCATTCGATTGGAGATTCAAAGGGCTAGTGCCCTTTTTAATTGTCAAAAATGATTGGAGGGCAACTAGCCCCCCCCCCCACGCCCATCATTCCCCCAAAAACATCCAATTCAAATTTTGAGATAGCCATTTTGTTTAGCGCAGTTGATTTCCAGATAGAAAATTTGTTTTTGAGGAGGAGACTCCCCCACACCCCTCACGGCAAGGGTTTTAAATTATTCCCCGGGGGCATATAAGGCTTTTATAGAAGGCGTTGTCGTAGAAACTTCAAAAAAAGCTCATTCGACTGGAGATTGAAAGGGCTAGTGCCCGTTTTAATAGTCGAAACTGATTGGAGGGCAACTAGCCCCCCCCTCCCCACGCCCATCATTCACCCAAACACATCCAATAAAATTTTGAGATAGCCATTTTGTTCAGCGTAATTGATTTCCAGATAGAAAGTATGTTTTTGAGGAGGACACTCCCCCACAACCCTCAGGGCAAGGGTTATAAGTTATGCCCTGGGGGCATATAAGGTTTTTATTGAAATCATTGTCGTAGAAACTTGAAAAGGTGCTCATTCGATTTGATATTAAAAGGGCTAGTACCCTTTTTATTAGTCGAAATTGATTAGTGATATTTTTGTTGTTGTTGTTGTTTAGACCAGGGCACTTCGTATCGAAGGATTTGTCGTGGGACCTTCGAAAGGGGCTCATTGGATTGAAAATAGAAAGGGCTGATGCCCTTTTTAATAGTCAAAAGTGATTGGAGGGCAACTAATCCCTCTTCCACTCCGACCCTCCTAAGCCCACCCTCCCATTTGCCCATTATGTTTAAAAACTAAATGTTGCCTAAAGATTAAATCAAAATGCACTGTGATATCGCTAATTCCAAATAAGGCATCTCAGCAGTATCCCAAGAACGACTGAGGGTATCATTTTCAAACTTTTGGGGCTACTTCTGCTCTTAAAATTTAACCAAACCAAAATAGCGTAAGTGTATCCATGCTATCAAAGAAAGTAAACAGATTTTTTTGCGAATGGTATCAAGTTTTCCATTTTAGGCCAGAGGAGGTATGAAACTAAATTAAACACTACTATTAGTGTCCAGATTTTTAAAAGGGTGTATGTTGTTAAACATTGCTGAAAATTTTTCTCCAGCACACAAATAGAAGGCCGAACTATAAAGTCTTAAAAAACGAAAATATTTAAAATGTTATTTTCTTTGTCCCTGAAAATACTATGTCAATATAAAACGAACAGAAATTAATTAAAAAAAACTTTTTTAGTTTTTAATTAATTTAAAAAAAAATACAAATGAATGTGCATTGTCAGTTTAATATACATGTACTGATATTCAGTAATCAAAATGTTAATATTATTTGATTTATTAAATTTATAAAAGTAAAAACATTTATATTTTGTCAGTAAAGTGCAAATTTTGTTCTGGCCTTGGGAAGGCATAGGGGTTTTGCGCACAACTTATGTTAATTTATGCTCGTTTTGAGTTTGACTCGGTTATTTATTGTAATTTCTGCTCGTTTTGGGTTTCATTCATTTATCGATGCTGATAGTAGAGGTGACCCTAAAGCCCCCACGGGGCACCCCTGCTGCCACCTATAACTTTTTTGCACCCCAAATAAGGGCATAGCCTCCCTAGGGAGAACACGTGGTTAATGGGGTCAATGACCTAAATTTCCAAGGTCGATGTTGTTGTTGTTTCCGAGGCAATTGTCGAGGTCAATGTTGTTGTTGTTGTTGTAAGTACACGCTCTCAGCGAATGTTATGATCCAGAAATAGTATTTGTTGTTGTTTTGGACATGTAAATGCTCTCAGGGAATGTTATGATCCTGGAATAGTATTTGTTGTTGTTGCTCGAGCCAAATGCTATGAGTTTCCCGGAAACAGTTAGATCACGTGTTTCCTTCTCAGCCAATCAGAGGGCTTTGTTTACATATGGTTTTCCCCGTTACATAACAATTCGCCCTTGAGATTTTGTATATAACGGACAAGCAATGTGATTAAATTATCAGAAAGTATTTTGACATAGTGCAAACAACTAGAATGGATAGAACAATTAACATAATTGATGAGCTTGAGACCTTGGCAGCCGCAATTAGCAATGTAAGTGCATTTTTATTTTCAAACGAATTTTCCTTGGACATCCTCCAGTATATTCAGCTAAAACGTAAATATATTCCTTTACCCCAAATCCCCCCCCCCAAACCTTACAAACATCATTATAATCAATGGAAAACATAAAATATATTCTTTTTACCCTAACCCCCTCCCCCACCAATGTTTTACAATCCCAAATTCTCACAAAAAGAAATAATTATCCTTTCGTTAAATTTTGGCTTTTCTCAATTGTAATCTTTTCTCTAACTGAGACATCCATCGCTCTGTTGTTATTAGCCAGCTCTGATTTGACACAAGACTCCAATGTGAGGCCTATAATTAGCTGTCACCCTTTTCCGGTGTGTTCACGATATCGGTCTAGTCAAAGGGTTTTGTTTTGGCTGTCAAATTAAAATAGTTTTAAGCAAAAAGAGATTGCTGTATATTAAGCTTGTAGTTTCGTAACCTTGTATTTGTCAGAGAGCCGGTGAAAGAGATTATTTTCAAATTAAGTTTAACAATATATTTAGAACATTATGTGAAAGGGGGAGGGGGCAATACATTGCTTCAAACAGCTTCGTTGTAAGTAAATTATGTAAAGGGGGAGGGCAATGCCTTCAATTCTACCGCCATCAGTGTAAAATGAAAACAAACTATTTCTTCGCATGAAAAGTAAGGGCCGTGTATTTGTCTGAGAAGCGGTGAAAGTGATTATTTTCAATGTAAGTTTAACAATATATTTAGAACATTTTGTGAAAGGGAGGAGGGGGTAATACAGTGCTTCTAAAAGCTTCGTTGTAAGTAAATTATGTACCGAGGGCGGGCAATGCATTCAAGTGTACCGCCATCAGTGTAAAATGAAAACAAATAGTGCAGGGCTAGAAAAGTCTTTGGGAGTTGCATGAAGCTAATATTATGTATAAATTAAACAGTACTTTAACCTATGTTTGCAAAATATAGGCCTACAGGTCGATGGGTTAACGATCTAATTTAAAGCCTATAGACCGGAAAATTTAATATTTATCTAAATGGTAAAAATAGAAACAATGATTCCTATCCTATGGCTATAGACTACTGATTGTCTAATAAAAAAGTTTGATTTCTAAGCCTAATATATTTCTCGCGAAATTTTTACTTTTTGCTTTACTGAAAAGAGATAAATGCTTTTCTAAACAAAATTATATGGATGAGGGTACTAACTTTCTTTCTGTAAAAGGGGGCAAATTATTTTGATACTAATTTTTTCTCTTCTTTTTAAGGTAAATTGTGAAGAATGTGTGCCCCCTACTTCCAAGAAAGCCAGAGAGGGTGAGGAAGCCCCATCAGTGCCAGCCACATTGCAGCCTGACAGAAAACTTAAGAGATAGTGGGCAGATAACTACAATGCCGAAGCTACGCAAGATCGTGAAATAGCCGGCCCGCCACCCCCGTATCATACAATGTCGAGTGTCTTAGGAGCTGCCCCGCCTATTCACGATCATGAGGTTGCCGTTTAGAATTCACTACCTGGACCATCCGGAACCCAAGCCAACACGGATTATGCAGATGTAAGCATTTTTCCTATATTTATAGTTCTTCCAATTTTTATTCTTTTTTAATCACAATATAAACTTATCTCTGCGAGATATTAACCCATATTCCATATCTAAATGTAATTTTTTTGCAAAGAAACCGCTCTTTTTCTAATCTTTCCAATTTTCCATTGTAGACATCTTCGCTTTCTCATAATAATATTCTTAGCTAATTTTCTAGTTTACTGTTAGATAACCTTTTTATCTAAAAATGTTATTTTTGATAGAATATTATAGTTTTAAGTGGCCTAGAAGTAAACCCTTTATTTCATCAGAGTAAAATTATGTCAGAGATATTAAAGGACCTTGTTCCCCCTTTTAAATCAGGTCACTGTTGTCGCATACATTCAGCAGTCTGCTGAATCGGCTCGTAGTGAAGCCGAAAAGGGATACTATATCCCGGACATAATTTCCTCATAGAAAACTGCCTTTGCGTTATAAACTGTCGTTTTATTTAAACACAATTTTATATGAGGAGGCTATCAAGCAAAGACCACGTTTTTTTCAAGATCTGATTATTTTCTACGCATTTCCTCCATCTTTTCGCTTTTCACTTTTTTTTCAACACTGTAAAATTAAAATTTCTTATATTTTAAAAGATGTTTTTCCCCCACTCAATTTGTGTTGGACAGAGATTATAGCATTGCAATCTCTTACACATAGGCCTAATTCTAATTTGCGTATCGATTGTCTAGATCAACTTGCCAATATTTTAGTGATGGAGAGACATTCCTGAATAAGGATTAACGGTTCTCGAATTTAATTGTACTGTTTCCCAGAGAATACGCTTGGAAACAGAACAGATATGAGATTAAAAATAATCTAGGCTCATTTGGAGTCATAGACAACCTGTACGGGGAGTAGGCGAAACGACTTATGCCGCCTAACAATATGGTTTTTTGGGACATTATGTAAATGCCCGGGAGTCACGGAGCCCAGAATGCACCGGTGGGTCCGGGAAGCGCCGGGGGACGCGCCGTGGGCCCGAGAAGTGCCACGAAACCGGGAAGCGCCGCAGGATGCGCCACGGGTCAGGGAAGCACCACAGGTTGCGTTGTGGGAAAGCGCCGGGGAAAAAAAAAAATAAAAAAAAAAAAAAAAAAAAAAAAATAAACAGTAGGGTTGATTTGAACACTTTGAAAATAAGCTATTTTTTTTTTAAAAAAATCAAATTGCAGCCTTCCATGTAAAGCGACGTTTTAGATTGTATTTATCTTATATTAAGTTTGTTTTTCTTTCAGTTGAATTAACCAAATGCTACTATGCTCATACTGCTACTACTACTACTACTACTAAGCGCTGACTTTAAATAATAATTCAAATTTTAAAAGCAGTAGGGATGATTTGAACACTTTGAAAATAAGCTATTTTTTCATTTTTAGATCTGACGAGCATTGGTCCCCTACTCTCCATCCAGCGAAGAAGGGGAAGAACCTATTCTAACACCGTCCGTGGAGATTCAGGACAACGAAATCATTAACTATATTGACGTACTTTCAGAGACTGTCGAGTGTTGAGATGATTTTTTTAATGTAATTATTAGAACAGTTGAGCTGGTAGACTTGAGTCCGTATACTTTACTGCCTTTAAATGATTTCACAGGGAACCCTTCTCTTTCTTCAGCCTCCGTTACCCTAACGAGTCCACTTCAATTGAATGAAGTGGCTTCCCATACCCCAGATATTGTTGAACAACTGGGGGAGGGGGTACATCTTTCCCCGATTTTCAATTGTCGAATATAATTTTAAATAATATAGTTGTTTTCACTGCAACGTTTGGGGATCCTTTTAATACACTTATGGCGGGAAAATTTGTTTTTGACCCTGTAGAAATTGTGCATGCATATGTAGATAAAATTCGTGCACTTCTGGAGAATCAGATTCAATTGTGGGGGGGGGGTTGGGATTCAGTTAAGGTTTCTAGTTTTTTAAAGGTTTTTTATTTGAATGAGAGGAAAAGCGAAGTGTATTATCATTTTATACTTTCCGAGATGTGTGTAATTTATCCAAATTTAGAAAATTTTTAGGGAGTTTTTAGTGAGTGGGTAGGACAAATTATAGCGCATCTCGAGAACTACAATAAAAATGGAAGCGGGTCTGTAGTTTTATTTATTGAAAATTTAACCTTAAATAATTGTAAATTTAGGAAAGATTTTATTTTAAGAGGGGGTGGTGGTGAGAGGGATACAGTTTTAAAATAAAATCCAGATTTAGTAGGTTATCGTGGTGTCCAGCGGATTCGTTTTGAAACAGATCAAAAATGTTTCAAGTATGCTTTCATCCTATCAGCATTTCAGCCTCTAGCAGATGACGCTACCAAGAAGAATTTAGATCACTTAGCTGTACATGGGAAGGAGGGGACCGATTTCCCAGTTGTAGATTTTTCATGCTTAGAAGGAAAATACCCAGTAACGCTACGATCTATTGATATGTTCGACAGGGCTGTTGTTCATTTAAATATTGGTGTTACTGAGTGACAATCCGACGCTGAATTTAAAGATAGGATTCGTTCAAAAAATAAGGGGGTGGTCTTCCCTAGCCGGAGCCCGTCAGTTGAGTTGGTTAAACACTGGGTTTGGCTACTTTACAAACCACCTAGTCAACCAAACATAATTGGTCATTTTAACCCGATCACTGACAGTAGTAGAGTTCTGGGGGAGGGTCAGAAAAGGGGGGAGCGTTTCTACTGTCCAACATGCCTGTCTAGATTTTGGACTGAATTAAAGTTGCGAAATCACATGAGGCACTGTAGACGGCATGGTTACCAGACAGTGGAAACGGTTTCAGGGGATAGGGCCATTCTACGATTTAAAAATTTCCAAAACACCCTTCTCCAGTGCGACAAATTATCTTTAGACTGTGAAGCTAAGCTGGTGGAGATGAACGACCCCCAATTTCCAAACCGAGTCAAAGAACATCAGGCTATTGCAGTGTCCTACGCCCACGTACAAAGAGACAATTCTAACACCATGCGGTTGTTAGAAATAGTTGAAACATTGGATGAGGGGCCCGATTTCATGGTCAAGGCATTGACTAAACTAATTGGCACGGCTAATGGTGCTATTTCTCGCTTGAGAAATACTCATTATCCAATGTTGTTGTCCGCAGAGGATCTGCTCGTGATTAATGGTAAAAAAATATGTTGGGTTTGTAAGGGAGAGTTTGTAGAGGGGGATAAGGGGACTAAAGGGAAACGTGGGGGAGGGGGAAAGTTAGAGACCACCATCACTTCGGGCAGGCCCTATCCTCGGGGCCTAGTAATTTTAGAGGGGTTGCTCATCAATCATCTAATTTAAAGGTTAGCAAGCAGTTTTTTATCCCTGTTTTTATTCATAATTCAAATTACGACTTAAAATTTATTTGAACGGCCCGGGCACGTATTCAGAGGGAGGGAGGAGGAGTAGATTGTCCATCAGTAAATAGTTCATTTATCTATAATATTAGTCCCAAATCGGCCGAAAAGCTACTGCTTCTCGAGCTGAAATGGCAGGCAGTGGATAATGGGCATACGTGTTGGGATAAAATTCGGTTTTTAGATTCTTTTTGTTTGGTTCCCACGGCATTGTTTCAATAGATTCAAGTGCAGAAAAGCGAAACTATTTATAGCTTTCCCTTGCTTAAACAGCGCTTTCCAGACGGTGAAATGTATTACCTGTTGACCTGCAAGGGAATGTATGCATACGATTATTACTGCTCTGACACTTACTTAAGCGAGGAGAAACTACCTCCCTTTGCAGCTTTTTATAATTCACTGACCAACAGTGAATGCAGAGCCGAGGAGTATGAGTTTGCCAAGAAGGTGTGGTCCAAGAGGGATTGTAAAAATGGGTGGGATTATTGTAGACTGTACTTGGCCAGTGACGTTCTAACTCTGTTGGATATAGTCTGTAAGAACACAGACCAAATATATTCAGAGTTCGGGTTAGATATAGGCTATTATTTTTCTACACCCCATTTAGTGATGTATTTAATTTTAAAAATTACCAGGGAGGAAATAGGCCTAATCACCGACGTAGATCAACACCTTTTTGTAGAGCGTTCAATGCGGAATGGGTATGTTTTTCATTGGGACCGCGTCTTATCAACCGATCCGTGCGGACAAAACAGCACCGGTGTAAAGTCAAATGCAGTGTTCTTGGACATGCACTCGTTGTACCCCTCGGCAATGTCTCACTACTCTTTGCCGTGTGGGAACTATCAATGGCTTGAGAATCCTTGTGAGTTCCCCGACATTACCACTGTCGAGGACAATGGGCCACAAGGATGGTTCTTTGAAGTTGACGGTCACATTCCGCTGGTGCTTTCCGACTCAGTCGAAGATTTTGTCTTTCCCTGTATCAATCGGCCCATGAGCAGGGACTCTCTGAGCCCCTACAATCGTTCATTGGTTGAGGATATTAGGATGCACTGGACCCCCTCTAAACAGAAACTGATTGCTGATTTGGACCCTAAGGAGAATATCGTTGTTCACCATGTGCTTTTGCACTGGATGGTGAGCAATGGTTTCAAGATCACTAAAATACACAGGGTCCTACATTTCAGTCTTTAACCCTTCTTAAAAAATTTTATCGATTCATGTGTTGATAACCGCTCTAAGGCAAATTCAAAGGTGGAGAAGGAAATGTACAAGCTTCTTCTAAATTCAGCGTTTGGCACTCTGTATGAGAGGGTACGGACTGTATTTCGCTGTGATGTCGTGACTGACCCTCCAGAGTGTTCACGAATTATTGCCGACCCCAATTTTACATCGTTCACGAGCATAGAGACTGGCATGGTTCTTCTACACAGGCGAAAGCGAAATGTGGTACTGAACAAGAATATTGCAGGCGGCAGTTCAGTACTAGAAATTTCAAAAAAGCTCATGTTGTCGCTTTTTTACAATGTGTGCAAGGTGCAATGGCCACGGGAGGGGGAGGTTCAAGTTTACTATGGTGATACAGATTCTCTGCTGTTAAAGGTAAATGGGACTGAAGATTTATTGGGTGATTTGCAAAATGGGGTGCACATCAGCTCGCGGATGGATTTCACCAACTGGAATCCATCACTCTACCCCGAGTTGGTGAAACGTCAAGCCCCCAACCAATTATTAATGTTAAAATCAGAGACGGGGAGTGATTTGATATCCCGGGGGTGTTCCCGGGCCCCAAAGTTTATTGCGTGGAATCTCATAGTGGGGAAGAAAAGCAGGCATCTAAAGGGGTGCCTACACACTTTGTAATGGGAAATTTTAACATGAGTGTGCACAAAGACTGTGTAGAAAGTAGCATAGTGCTGAGAGCACAAGTGCTTGCAATTCGATCTCTACAGTATAGAAATTATACTGTGAGAGTGGAAAAGAATGCGCTGTCGTTTATATCCGACAAAGTCTATGTGCTCGAGAATGGTGTGAGTGTCCTATCCCACAGTCACTACAATATTTCAGACCGAGTTGAATACGTAGACTATCGCAGTCAACTTGGTCTGGATAAATTAACCTAATCTGACTAACTAACCCAAGCACTTACCAACTAACCACCACCACCACTCAACCTGTTCATAAATTAACTAATCCCAATCTAACCCAATCTAACCACCACTAACCCATCCACTAACCTGTAGCAGTAGCAGTGACGACAACTATTGTTTTTCCATCGCGGTCCCCGGGGAGGGGGGGGGGGGGTCCCCGCCCGCGGCCGGCCGGCCTTTGGCCCCGCGGTCCCCGGGGGGGGGGGGGGGATCCCTCCTTTAAATTCACTATAATGTGTTCAACTGTGCTAGCGTTTCCGTGAGTGTATTTTGTTGTACAAAAAGTGTTGTATAGAAAAGTGTTTTTTTTTGTACAGAAAAATGTTTAAGTTGACAATAAGTGCTTTAAAAGATGGACAGAAAAGTGCTGTACAGAAAAGTGTTTAAAGACAATAAGTGCTGCTGATGGACAAAAAGTGTTTTTAAGACAATAAGTGTTGTACAGAAAGTGCTATCATTGTTCATGTTGAACAAATAGAGTTTTCATGTTGACCATGAAATTTTGTCAACTGCTCTTGTTGAACAAGTGTTATTTTTATCATTGTTCATGTTGAACAAATTTTTGTTTTCATATAGTGTCTAAATAAATACTACCATGAAATATTGTTTTTTTTTGTTCTTGAATAGATAGATCTATGGGGAAAGTTATTGCTACTACTTATTAATTGGATATATATGGTTTACAGTTACTTTCAGACCAACTGTTATCCCCAAAAGCAGTATGTATTAACTTAAAAAACCCTTCAGATCGTTTCTGTGCGCAGAGTAAAGGTCGTTTGCAACACCGCATTTCACTAAAAAACATCAAAATTGTGTTAAAAGGTTTTTTAAGAAACCGAAGAAAATCTAATAGTTATCAGTCATTTGGCAATAACCCTACGATAAAAAAAATGCACTAGCCACAACCGTGCCTCAGAAACAAATTCGAGGGGTTGATGTTTTAAATAGTATTGAACCGAACTTGTTGCTGATTATTGATGATTTGGCTGAATCCATTGAACAGTTCTCACAGGAAATGCTACAACTGTTCACCGTTCGCTCCCACCATGAACACATTTCTATTACTCTAGTTCTACACAATCTGTATTATCAGAGCAAATGTATGCGAACCCTTGCATTGAATTGCACTATCTATATTATCTATCGAGTCGTTAGGTATTCTAGCACGCGAATAACGATCAAAAAGAAGATAAAACCCCGTGCCCCTAAATTTCTATTGTCAGCGTACACTCAGGCGACTAGCAAGCCCTACGGCTACATTTTTCTGGATCTTAATAAGAGCACGCCCGAGGATCTACGTGTAGTCACCGACATTTTCAACAATAAAATTACAGTATATCTGCCGGTGAACAGTAGAAAAGGCTATTAGTTGCCATTATGACACTGAAGAAACTAGACGAATATCGGTATTTATTTTTCCGTTTTAAGCACTTCAAAACATCCGCTTAGGAAGGCTATACTTAAACATGGGGTTGACAATGATTTCATTAATCTAATATCTGAACTATGTTTAAAGTTTAACTGAGGGCAATATTCAACTATCAGATGGTGTTAGACATCAGACAAAGCAACATCGCTCCATTGTCCGCGCCTTGGCTTGTAAAAACACGGGAAAAAAATTTGAAACAACACGACCCCTTCAAGCGGGCCGTAGCTTTTTCCCACTTTTACTGCCAATAATTGCAGGACTTGTAAACAGTTTTCTCTAGAGAATGGCAAAACCCTATAAATTGACACCATTTGAACTTGTCCTCTCGCCCATCGAACATTTTGAAGACAATCTAAGCAAATTCATTAACGATGAGAATATTGCCGATGATAAAAAACTGCTTTTACTTCAAGATGCATTGCGACGTGTGGACAAACATAAACCATATCGTGAGAGACCCACCGTCGCCGATCCCTCTAAACAAGAAACATCTCAAGATTCTGCACAATCAAAGGAGAAGGAATTGAATTCAATTGTAATGAAAATTGGAAACCTCTAGCCACTCTCCTATCATGAACAGAGTAAAAAAGCATTATCATATCTCGTGTTGGAAACTGGTGATCAAGTTCAAGTCAACTGTACCGGGAAACAAATTATAATTCAAGAGAAGAGTTATGATCTAGTTGATTTAATGTGTGATATGGCGACGAACTGTAAAGGCCTTACAAACTTTGATAATAATCCAGGCAACTTTCTCTATGTATCAAACGTTACAGCAAGCATTATTGCAACTAAGAACATTGTTAAGACACTTAGACAATATAGTCCTCCAACACCACCACAATTTAAAAAACGCGAAGATTCGATATTTGAAGATACTAGCAGCGGCAGTGATTTTACAACACCTGTGGCTGCTAGTCAAAAGTGAAGACGAATTGATTCGCCCGCCAGTGTGCAAAAGGGGAGTGGACATTACACTACATGTCTACGCTCAAAATTGATGAAGTTCTGAATGGTGTCTATGAAAATATTGGCGAGGTGGGGGGTTTAAGTTCCCCCAAACCGTTTTCTAATGCCCTCGGCACCACATTCAAAAAATAAAAAGAGTATCTAGAAAATGAATCGAGTTAAACACTACATCGGAATCACATGCTTCGCACTAAACAATATTGACAAATTAAAGCCTTTTTCCCTCTGCTTATAATGCAAACAGATCTTTTAACTCTAGATGCAGTTCAACAACGTCAAATTGCACCCTACAAAGATATTCTGGTGGCAATCAGTATCTTTAGTCGCTATGCATATGCTTGTCCACTGCGTTCAAAGAGAGGTGTTGAAGTTGCTCGAACCATTGAAATTATTCTAGAACAGGCTTCGCATAGAAAAATTCAATCGGATCGTGGCAGTGAATTTATTAATCCCCATGTGCAAAGGCTTCTTTTGAAATATAATACAACACTTTATCATAGGCACAGTCCGATAAAGGCTGCATTGGCTGAATGATTAATAAGAACGATTCTTATATTAATTTCAAGATATCGCACATTTAAA
This sequence comes from Artemia sp. Qi Xiang Cuo, assembly GCF_049724085.1. Taxonomy (NCBI): domain Eukaryota; kingdom Metazoa; phylum Arthropoda; class Branchiopoda; order Anostraca; family Artemiidae; genus Artemia; species Artemia sp. Qi Xiang Cuo. The sequence goes on along the minus strand of NW_028300390.1, from coordinate 110,014 downwards.
AATACACCGGATTTTATTCATTTTTCAGATAAAATAATTTTTATTTATAATCAACGACCACATCAATCTCATTCCAACTGTACACCAAGGAATGTTCACTATAATGAAAAAACATTTGATGTTTTTCTAAAGCAATGCTCTAATGGCAATGAGAAGAAAAAGAAGAAGAAATTCAATGTTGGTGATACTGTTTGAATTAATAGAACCAACAATATTTTTGAAACAGGAACTTATTTATCGTGCACTGAACTTTTTAAAGTGTCCAAAATTCTGGACACCGAGCCCACAACGCATGGACTGCAAAAGACCAAAGATGATGAGATTCTCAGCGGTTTTTATAAATATGAATTGAAAACAGTTAGAAACACTAGTGAAATTTATCAAATTGAAATGATATTAAAGAGTCGTAATCGTATGGGTTAGAAACAGTTGTTGGTTCGCTGGCTAGGATACAACTCAGATTTTGATTCTTGGGTCAGTGCTGAAGATATTGACAATGCCCAATGATTTCTATGTGACTTTCATGTCCAATTTTTCTGATCCTCTCTACAATGACTTGAATAGAACAAGTGATTTTTGGACGAAACTCCCCCACCATCAAATTCGACGACGGAAAGTATGAAGTGGGTCTTGTCGACTGTATTCTCAAAAATACCTATGACATCCTGAGAAACGATCGTAAATATGATATAAAAATTAGACCCTATGATTGGCCGCCGCCACCAACAGGTGATCAAGAACAAATTCAAAAAATCAATTGGATGAATTATCCTTACATTGAATTACCCTGCGAGGAACTCACCTGTATGAACGATTTACGTCGTTCCATTAATAAAAGAATTTCTGCCCGTAAAAAGTGAGCTTATCATTTCAACTATTCAAAGAAGGAGGCCAAGATATGCATTAGTTCACCTATTGCCAGTGAAAAGGTTTTTCTCAACGATAATCTAAAGGATGTTCTTGGCTTTAAGCTCAATATAATCAATGGCAAAAGTGCCGGAAACACTAATTTCATTTTCGCTTACTACCCGCCTGCCTTCTCCACAGACACTTGTATATTTCTCTACGCTTCATTTGTGGATACATCTCGGGTTGGTAATTCAAATGTTCCCCTCCTACGAGTTCTTGAACGAAAAACCAATCAAGAACATGTTCACCACTACAATATAAAGCATCTTTAGTATATCCCCGTAAACACTTCCTATTTGGAACTCTGTCAGTTAACACTAAGAACTAAATTAGGTGATCCACTAGCAGTTGCAAAAGGTTTAGCAGTTATTAATTGTCACTTTCGTCCCATCATTGGAAAACAAGAAATCTCATAAAAAAGTGGTATTCCCTTATACCTATTTTTACTGCTATGTGAATACTCTATGTCCGAGAAAACCGGGCAACGGACTGAACTACTACAAGGATCACTTGTCAATGTCTGATCACGGTCTTGGCAGTTGGTTTGCTAAGCTGTTTCGCTCTTCACTGCCTCTGGATAGAAAATATCTTGTACCGGCTGCGACAGATTTTGCATCCTCTACACTATATGATTGGGGCTCTGGAAAGGATTTAAAAAAAATTGCTACTGAAAATCTTCGGTCCAGTGCGCGAACCCTTGGCGAGAGACTAAAACAAATTGGTAAAGGATTATAAATGTCAAGAAACATTGCATCACTCATCAGTCTCCAATCAGGTCGGAAACAAAAGATAACACCCCTCTTGTCAAAGAAAAGAAGGAAAAATCCGACACGTAGCGTAACCGGAAGTCCCAGGAGTAAAATTGTTAGATCGAAACTAGATTTCTTCTCCTAAGATGTCCTACCTACCACATAAGGATTCTCAACCTTCAATCACCGCCTGATTGAATCTATTGAATGCTGAAAATGTTGATGTGAGTGTCAAGCATGGATATTATGAACAATTTTATCCTCAACAACCCCTCTCCAATAATATCCACTTTCAAATTTATTCCAATGAAGACTACTTTATGGACATGTCTTAAACATTTATAGATTTACAAATGAAAGTCCGGAAATCCGATAATACAATGCCAATTCGGGCCGATGGAATATCCTATGAAAATTGTATATTATATAATTTATTTCGTCAAATTAGTGGCTACATCAATGGCACGCTGGTGAGCACAAGTAGCAATCTTTCAAATTATACGAGCTATATTCAATTCATACTGATGACACCCAAGTCATACAAGGAATTGAGAGGCACCTCCAATGGATATGAATATATTACTAATGCTGATAGTACAGATGCAATTAAAAATGCTGCAACTAGTGAATTACATCTAGTTGGAAAAATATATCATGAAATATTTAATATACCCCAATGGCTGCCGCCCAATGTTAAAGTGGATATAAAACTAACGCTTGCACCCTCCAATTTCATATTGAGAAAAGAAATTGCTGCCAATCCTGATGTAAGTCTCTTCCTAACCTCGGCAATACTTCATGTCCGCAAACAACATGTTATGAGTTATGTTGCTTTGGCCGTGGAAAAACTGAGAGTCAATGGCAACAATATTAAACTACTTGTTCCTCATACAATCACCAATCAACGTCATATTCATATGGGGTCACGCACCTTCACCGATTCATCCTTTATCAATGGTGAAATTCCGTCAAAACTTGCGTTGGTATTTGTAAATAGCGCCAGTGCAATAGGATCATGGACTGAATGCCCACATAAATTCGAGATGTTTGGACTTTCATCTCTTGTGTGCAAAGTAAACGGCATCCCACTCTACAATCTATCTTTTGAAAGATCCTCGAGAAAATTATACGAGCTGACGATGCAAACCCTAGATCATGATTCTCAAATATTCGGAAATGGTATAACCGAAGGATTATTTGCTAAAACACATGGCATAATCGTATTGGATTTGTCTGGCACACAGGATATGAGTATAGTACGTATGGGGACTTTGGACTTAGATTGTATATTTGCCGATCCGATGGCTGAGAGTATTGCACTGATCTCACTAAATCAATATGAAACCTATTGGGAAATCACTCCCGAAGGCAGTGTCCTAGTAGACTTGGCGCCATGAACACCAGTCAAATAATCAATGTATTTAATATGGACCCCTACATGTCTCAGCACAAATCCAATTGTCTGCTCTCGGATTTTCTGGGAAAAATTCAATGTGTTAATAAAATCTTGATTATTGTTAATAGTAGTCCGTCGACTGTGCTGACAGGTCATTGGCTGTGCATCTTTCAAACAATGAAGACGATTGAATTTTTTGATCCTCTTGGTCTACCCTATACATTCTAACCACCCCACATCAGCAACTATATTGAGAGCAGTGGGAAAACTATTATTCAAAATCGGAAGAGGGTGCAGGATCTAACGACTAAAAGCTGTGGCTTCCATGCACTACTATATTTTGTGTTCCGATGTCGCGGCTATACTTACAAGCAGTTTCTCCACATCTATGTTGACAATCCCCGTCTGAATGACTTTCTAGTGGAAAAAAACCACTCAGACCTATTTGGTATTGATTTCAATACCCTAGGAATAAACTGCTTAAAAAATGTTTGTGAATTTGTTTATTAATAAAATGCATATATATATACAACAATGTCTTTAAATCTTCACTTTAGATTTCTTAATCTTCGATGTATAGGCAACTGTCGTGAACCACTAATGCTGGTAAATCATTTGGATTCACTGTATATTGATCTTGATTGACTGCAAAGTCAGGGTCACATTTTCTACAGTACAACGTAACTTCACTCTTGTCATATCTCTTTGTATAGTCAGTGATACTATTTGCATTCATATTATGAAATTCACGAGTTTCAATCTGTCTATTTGAAGCAATATCACAAACAGTTTTTTCAAATGGTGAATCATAGCCGGTCACAGCCGAATAAAAATCACTTGGTTTATAGTCATTGTTGGTGTTGTCGTCACAACGATGACGTAGAAATCAAATTGTCTTGTTACCCCAACAGTTTAATAGTAGACAAGATTCCTCTTCCCAGAATAATTTAAATCCACGACGATACAAATCTCGTAGAAATAAACTAAAATCAAGTTTAGGATTCTTTCCAATCATAGCGGGGTAAGTATTCTCCCACTGATCACATTTATCATAGTGACAATTGGAGCGCAGGTGCCCTCTAGGATGCGAGTCACACACCTCGTCAAGACATGAATTACATCCTTTAATTTGTACTGCATAGCCTCTATGTAATTTACAAGGATTACATAATTTACACTTTTCGCTATAGTCATCAATAATTCTACAAGTCTCACACTGAGTCTAACTGCCAAGAGTGTACATGCAAATTGGACATATAGAGAAAATTTTTCGGTTTCCAACGTCAAATCACTCACAGATAACATAAAACTGATCGTTCTTGCTCGATAAATTCAATGAGAGGGAACGGGGGGAGAGAAGTAATCCTGTCACGTTACCTCTTTCGAATGATGGGGGGGCCATCTACATTGAATCCATTGGCGATATTTTCAAAAGTATATCCACAATATGATTCTGCTTTGTTCCAATTAATACATCAATAAATTGAGTATAAGCATTTGAATCACATTTTAAAAGTTTCATACAATAGTCCAATGGTGGAGAATCACTCCTCATTATATTGTCAATTGTTCCCTGACAAGAGAATATCCTGCGTTGAAGAGATAACTTGAGACAATCATCATCCAAAATCAAATATTTTTCTATAAACAATAGATTTGATCTAATTCTCTCTTTCTCAAATTTATTCATTTTTCAAACCTTTCACTCCGACTGCTGACTCTAGACTGACCCTGATTCGTTAGCTCTAACCAGAAAAGAAAGAAAAAATTTTCGATTTCGAAACAATTTTATTGAATAATTACAACAACAACATCAATAATACATAGCATATACAATCAACGATACTGTTTATTTCCTTCGATATGTTTCAACAATGCACTTAAATAACATTGAAGTCTATTCACATGTGCTATATCAACTTTTGCGGCAAAACATAATTGATCCTCCATTTTAAATCTGCTCAAGGATATCACATATGTTGCATATACTGCATCCCATTCCGGACAAAGCCGCGATCCTTTCGTAATTTCCACCGCAATGTTTGGTGCTCTTGTACTATTATCAGCAACTCCACTATTAACTTCTAATAGGGTAAACATTCCACTCATTATTACAAATATATATCCAAAAGAGTAGAGTCAAAACTGTTCTTCTCAATCCTTGAATTCTATTCACAGACTAATAAAAATATAACAAAAATCCTTTGTTTATATTCATTCCACCGCTATTATGTAAACGAAGTTTTCTGATTGGATAAGAAGGTAAACACGTGATCTAACTGTTTCCGGGACACTCATAACATTTGCTGAGAGCGTGCCGAAAACAACAACAACAACAAATAAATCGACCTAGACATTTGCTGAGAGCGTGCACTTAAAACAACAACAACAACATCGACCTTGACAATTGCCTCGGAAACAACAACAACCTCGACCTTTGGAAATTTAGGTCATTGACCCCATTAGCCATGTGGTCTCCCTCGGGATGCTATGCCCTTATTTGGGGAGCAAAACAGTTGTAGGTGGCAGCAAGGGTGACTCGTGGGGCCTTTATGGTCACTTCTACTGCTGATTTGTGGTAGTTTCACGCTTGGTAGATTATTTGATTTTATTTTTGCTCATTTTTTAGTTTAATGGAGTTCTTTACTTTTCTTTGAAAAACTTATTTTGTGGAAAAAGTTTTTTAATTAATCCGCAAAAACGCAACTATTGTCGTATAATGATAATATTTATGACCCACTCTATAGGTTTAAGATAGTGGAGTAATCAAAGGAAAGAAATGGAGAGAGTAAAAAACAACACACCCAACAACAAAATCCACTCAATGAAAAATTTTGTTTCTAAATCTGAATAGTAAAATTTTTTTACCGAAAAGGGCTGAGAGACCAAATGAAAATGCGTTACTTCGTTGCTATGACTTGGGCCCATGCTGACTTGGACACACATATTCAAGCAACGAATGAAACGGATACGTCAATTACGATCCTGACAGTCGTTTTTTAGCCGGACATATATTTCGTCCGGAATCCAGCTGAAATCGGATAATTTGTTATACGTATATTTTTTATTTGAAGTTGACTAGATGTTGGAAATAGGGGTAAGGAGATACACTAAATTCGTTTCTGAGCTTCAATTTTTCGCCAGGCAAGTAGCTCCGGAATTTCGGCGAAACCGGAAAATTGGCAGAAGGCAGGATCGTTTCGATCGGTATCGTCAAAATAGATATGACTTATAGAGGTAAACACACATACTGAATCCGAATCTGAACTTGGTTTTCTCAGAGGATTAGCCATTTGGCCTTAATCTGTTTCTAGATATTTAAGAGTAAAAATGTTCAAGGAGTCTGGCGAAGACTGGATCTAGCGAAGACAAAACCCAATGTCTGGATTAAATATTGAATTTTTGGGATCCCATAGAACCTATGGTCTTGTTTTTCACTTTCACAGAGGCACATTCAGTTATCAGATATTTTGCGTCCAGCCAGCCGCGTCGGAGAGTAGAAAGGCTGGACACAGTCGACAAGTGCTAACAAGGAAATTGCTAATTTCGAAAAAAATTACATTTCTTAGCTGTTTCATCATCGTGATTTTGATGATCTCTTCTAGTGAGAATCGGGCTTTCAAAACTTTCGGTAGGAACTACACTTCTCGTTGATACCATATGATGAATTCTAATTTTAAAATGATGAAGTAACGAACTGGGAACTAGTTAAAACACGCATTTTGGTAAACAGAAAACAGATCATAGAAACCACCCACGGATAGGCCAGTAATTTTTGGCTCAATAAACTCTTTCTGACCTGATTACATCCAGGGCCATAACGACTAGGTGGGAGGTGGGGCGCCCCCCCCCCCCAAATATTGTCGGCCAGTCGTTAAAAAGTAGCCGATTCAACGCGCAGCGGCGCTATTTTTCGTGAAAACAGTCAATTTTTTAGTTGGAAACAGTAGATGTTTCTTAAAAACAGTCGGTTTCTTCTTGAAAATAATTGTTTTTCTTAAAATCAGCCGAGTTTTTGTCAACACAGTCGTTTTTTCTAAATATTAGTCATTTTTTTGTGGCTAAAACAGTCGGTAAAAATGACCAGCCCGTCGATAAATACATCCCCCCCACATTTTGGCTAATAACGGTTCTTATGACGCCTAGGCTACTTAAATATAGTTACTACTTACCATCAATACCATCAGACAATCCTGTGAAATAAGACAAGTCTGTCTGGTCCTTATTGCTAACTTGAAAACACTTTGGCTGAGCTGACAGAGGTCATGAAGTCATGAGATGAACTGAGAAACTCAAACGTCAAAGTTTCGTCAAACCCGCAAAAATAACTCAACCCCCTTCGAACACACTAGCCTCCCAGGGGACAAGCTGCTGACCGCCGACGGGTCATTAATTAAGGTCCGTAGTCGACTTCCGCGAAACGAGTCGGACGCGTCTTCGAAATCCCCATTTTATGCAACAAAGACATTTGCGAAAGATAAGAAACTTTAAGTTGGACAAATTTTACATACGGGAACAAATGTGGTATAAACAGCCATATCGCGGCATAATCGCGGCGTCCGGCATAATCAAAATTTTATGCGGCATTTCTCTCAGAATCGCGGAGTAATGCCGCGAAATGCGGCATAAGTGGCAACATAGATAACACCACTATCTGTGAAATATATGTTAAAACATTCGTCTGCAAATGTCAATTAAAGCAAGTTGAAACACTAGCCGTATATTACCTCAAGGGTTATTATACCCAAATTTATGCGCTGCCAATTGAAGCTAAATTTTCAATCGTTAAGGAGTTTCTAATATAAAACTAATAGTAACAAATTACAGTAGCAAAAAAAATTTACAAAAACATTAATAATAAAATCATAGACAGCGCAATAGCGATACCTAAGTAAAAAACGATGTTTGCACAATATATTATTTTTTTTTTATTTTTTTTGGTTGGTTTAGGCCAGGGCACTTCATATCGAAGATATTGTCGTAGAAACTTTGAAAAGGGCTCATTCAATCGGAAATTGGAAGGGCTAGTGCCCTTTTTAATAGTCGAAAGTGATTGGAGAGCAACTAACCTCCCCTCCCCCTCTCACGCCCACCAGTTCTCCAAACACATCCAGTCGAAATTTTGAGACAGCCAATTTGTTCAACGTAGTTGACAGATCTTGAAATTATGTTTTTGAGGAGGGTGCTTCCTCACAGCCCTCAGGGCAAGGGTTGTAAGTTATGCCCTGGGGGCATATAACGTTTTTATTGAAAGTGTTGTCGAAGAAACTTTAAAAAGGGCTCATTCGATTCAAAATTCCAAGGGCTAGTGCCCTTTCTAATAGTTGGAAGGGATTGGAGGGTAACCAACCCCCTCGCACGCCCACCATTTACCCAAACATATCTAATCCAAATTTGAGATAGACATTTTGTTGAACGTAGTTGAAAGTTTTGGAGATTAAATCTTTGAGGATGAAAACCCCCTCCCTTCCCCCAACATCCATAGGTCAAGGATTGTAAGCTATTCCCTGAGGACATATATGTTTTTGTAAGGTTTTTTAAGGTTTTAAGTTTTTTTTTTAGTTTTTTTTTTATAAAACGCGTTGTCACAGAAACTTTAAAAAGGGATCATTCGATTCAAAATTCCAAGGGCTAGTGCCCTTTCTAATAGTTGGAAGGGATTGGAGGGTAACCAACCCCCCTCTCACGCCCACCATTTACCCAAACATATCTAATCCAAATTTGAGATAGACATTTTAGTAGAGAGGGGTCAGGAGGTCCCATGTGGCACCCCTGCTGCCACCTATAACTTTTTTTACATAATTCATGGATGATTATGTGTGTCGGTCGATTTATTTGATGTTTTTTATGGATTTTGTCAGTGAGAATTTGAAAAACAGGAATTTTGTCACATTTTTGTATGTTTTTATGGACTTTGTCAGTGAGAATTTGAAAAACAGGAACTTTGTCACATTTATGGATGTCAACAGCAATTCATGTCTGTTATATGGTTTTCTCAGTGAGAATGAAAAAACAGGAATTTTCTCACTTGAAAAAACAGGAACTTTGTCACTTGGAAAACCATAAACCACGTGGTCCTGTCACGAGTAGCACCTGTGAACTTGATTTACATAAAGTTCGCTGAGAGCGTGCACTTACAACAACAACAACATCAACCTTGGAACACCTGTGCTGTCGACCTCAATTCACCTATCGTGAATCAATAATTTCCCTTAGAAACAACAAATTAATTCCCCCTTTCTTGACAGTTCAATCAATCAATGACATCATCTGTCAGACTTTAAAAATTTTCGACTAGAAACATTTCTCCAGGAATAGATCCAAGTCATTAATGTCTTTGCCTCGGGAACAACTCTTTTGGTCGAACTCCAAAGGATATTAATAACCAAAGGTCATTGAAACAATTAGGCAAGAAAAATCTTAGCGATGAATTGTTTTAGCGCGCGAAAAGGTTTCCTATTAATTTGAAATGCGTTAGCGCAGAGATGCCAATAACAAAGGAACATGCTGAATTTAAGTTTAGGGATTATTTGGGCGAAACCGTTTTAGACAGGTTATGGAACTATTTCGGCGAAACAGATAGAGACATTTTAAAAGAAGATTTTTGAAGAGATTTTGGAAGAGGTTTTGAGTGTGGTGGTTATAATACACAAGTTTCATATGAACAGTGTTGTGACGTCCTCTAACCCAACCCCAAAGGGTTCCAATCCTCCTACCCCAACCCCGAAGGAAGTCCCCGGTCCTCAAAAGCCCCCCAAGCTCCCAAAGGCCCTCCAACGGTCCCCAAATGTCCCCCAGGCCCCCAACTGTCCCCCCGGACCCTCAAAGGCCCCCCCGAGCTCCCAAAGGGCCACCGGCGCCCCTAAAGGCCCACCCAGACCCCCAAAGGCCATCCCCGGGCCCCCCAAAGGCCCATCGAGCTTCCAAAGGACCAACGGGGTCCCAAAGGCCCTCCACCGGCCCCCAACTGCCCCAAAGGCCCTCACCTGGTCCTCAAAGGTCCCCCGGGCTCCCAAAGGACCAACGGGGTCCCAAAGGCCCTCCACCGGTCCCCAAATGTCCCCCAGGCACCCAAAGGCCCTCTCTGTGCCCCAAAGGCCCACCCAGACCCCCAATGGCCATCCCCGGGCCCCCCCACAGGCCCATCGAGCTCCCACAGGACCAACGGGGTCCCAAAGGCCCTCCACCGGTCCCCAAAGGCACATCTAGCTCCCAAAGTATCAACAGGGTCCCAAAGACCCTCCACCGGTCCCCAACAGCCTCTCCGGAGCCCCAAAGACCCTCCTCAGACCCTCAAAGGCCCTCCCTGTGCCCCAAAGGCCCTCCCCCGGCCCCCAAAGGTCCCCCGGACCAGAAAAGCGCCGCCGGGATAACACACACACACACACACACACACACACACACACACACACACACACACACACACACACACACACACACACACACACACACACACACACACACACACACACACACACACACACACACACACACACACACACACACACACACACACACACACACACACACACACACACACACACACACACACACACACACACACACACACACACACACACACACACACACACACACACACACACACACACACACACACACACACACACACACACACACACACACACACACACACACACACACACAAACACACACACACACACACACACACACACACACACACACACACACACACACACACACACACACACACACACACACAAGCCTTGGCAGCCACAATTAGCAATGTAAGTTCTGTTTTCATTTTTTATTTTCAAAATAAAATTGTTTTCCGTGGTCACCCTCTACTATATTCGGGTAAACCCCCCCCCTATACAAACGTCCCTATATGATGTTTATACTCGATAAAAAGTGTAAAATACGTTCTTTTTTCGTTACGTAAACCCCATCCTTCCTTCCCCCTCTGTTTACGACCTTAATTCTAGCAAAAAGAAATAATTTTCTTTCGTTAAATTTATACAATTTTAAGTGTTCTATATCCTAGCTAAAAGCGATCATTGACTTCCGTCACTGTTGTTATTAACCGAACCTGGTTTTGACACAAGACTCCAGTGCGTGGTTAAAATTAGCAGTCACCCTTTCCGGCTTACAAACGTGGTCAAGTCAAAGGAACTATTCTTCTGTCAAATTAAAACACTAATTAAGCGCAGGCATATACAATCTCTTTTTGGAAAACCGGTGAAATCTCGTTATTTTCAAATTAAGATCTAACAATATATTAAGGACATTGGCGAAAGGGGGAGGGGGCCATGCCTCAATTCTATCGCCATCATTGTAAGGTGAAAACAAACTGTTTCTTCGCGTGAAAAGTAAGGGGGTGAGTTTAAGAAAAAGATACATTGCTTTATTATGCGTAAATTGAATAGCATTTTTACCATATCTTTCGGTGGAGGGAGGGGGTATTTTCCCATGTCTTTTCTCAGGGATATTTTCCGTGGGGGTTATTTTCCGTGGGCTGTTTTTTCTGGGTGTGTGATAAATTGCCTTTAGTCTTTCATAGGTGTGTCCTTTCAGAAAATTATGATTTGGGAGGTATAGTTTGCTTTTTGGACTTTTCAGAGCTAGGATTCTTAGTCACTCATAGGTGTTTGTTGTCTGAAACTTCGGGTTTGGGATGAGTAGTTGGCTATTTCAGACTTTTCTGAGCTAAGGTATCTTAGTATTTCGTAGGTGAATGCTGTCTGAAACTTAAGATTTGGGATATATAAATTACTATTTCGGGCTTTTCTGAGTTAGATTTCTTAGTCTTTCATAGGCGCGTGATGTCTGAAACCTAAGATTTGGGTTATGTAATTTCCTTTTCTGACTTTTCATAACCGGATTTCTTAGTCTTTCGTAGGTGTGTGGTGTCTGAAACCTATGATTTGGGATGTGTGGGTTGCTATTTTTGACTTTTCTGAGCAGGATTTCATAGCCATTCATAGGTGTGTGTTGACTGAAACCTATGATTTGGGATGCTTAATTTGCTATTTTTGACTTTTCTGAGCTAGATTTCTTAGCCTATCATAGGTGTGTCCTTTCAGAAAATTATGATTTGGGAGGTATAGTTTGCTTTTTGGACTTTTCATAGCTAGGATTCTTAGTCACTCATAGGTGTTTGTTGTCTGAAACTTCGAGTTTGGGATGAGTAGTTGGCTATTTCAGACTTTTCTGAGCTAAGGTTTCTTAGTATTTCGTAGGTGAATGCTGTCTGAAACTTATGATTTGGGATATTTAAATTACTATTTCGGGCTTTTCTGAGTTGTATTTCTTAGTCTTTAATAGGTGTGTGTTGTCTGAAACATATGATTTGTGTTGTGTATTTTTCTATTTTTGACTTTTCTTATATAGTTTTATTATAATTTAATATTTTTGTTTTGTAATAAAAATATTATTTGGGATGTGTAGTTTGATATTTCAGGATTTTCTGAGCTAATTTTTTCTAGTATTTAGTTGGTGAATGTTGTCTGAAACCAATAGTTTGGGATGAGTAGTTTGCTATTTTTGACTTTTCTGAGCTAGGTTTCTTAATCGTTCGTTGGTGTGTGTTGACTGAAACCTATGATTTGGGATACGTAGTTTGCTATTTTTGACTTTTCTGAGCTGGATTTATTAGCCATTCCTAGGTGTGTGTTGACTGAAACCTATGATTGGGATGAGTGGTTTGCTATTTTTGTCTTTTCTGAGCTAGATTTCTTAGCCATTCATAGGTATGTGTTGTCTGAAACTTATGACTTGGGATGTGTAGTTTGCTATTTTAACTTTTAAGAGCTATGATTACTATTCCGTCATATGGGTTTGTTGTCTGAAACTTCTAGTTTGGGATGAGTAGTTTCGCTATTTCAGGCTTTTCTGAGCTAAGGTTTCTTAGGCTTTCATAGGGGAATGATGTCTGAAAACTATGATTTGGGATATATAAATTACTATTTCGGGCTTTTCTGAGGGGGATTTCTTAGTCTTTCATAGGTGTGTGTTGTCTGAAACCTATGATTTTGGATGGGTGGATTGCTACTTTTGACTTTTCTGAGCTGTATTTCTTAGCATTTCATAGGTGTTTGTTGTCTGAAACCTATAGTTTGGGATGACTAGTTTGCTATTTTTGACATTTATGAGCTAGTTTTCTTAGCCGTTCTTAGGTGAGTGTTGTCTAAAACCTAGGATTTGAGATATGTAAATTACTATTTCGGGCTCTTCTAAGCTAGATTTCTTAGTCTTTCATAGGTATGTGTTGTCTGAAACCTATGATTTGGGAATGTGTGGGTTGCTATTTTTTGACTTTTCCGAGCTGGATTTCTTAGCCGTTCATAGGTGTGTGTTGTCTGAAACCTATGATTTGGGATGGGTGGATTGCTACTTTTGACTTTTCTGAGCTGAATTTCTTAGCCTTTCATAGGTGTTTGTTGTCTAAAAACTATAGTTTGGGATGACTAGTTTGCTATTTTTGACTTTTCTGAGCTAGGTTTCTTAGACGTTCTTAGGTGAGTGTTGTCTGAAACCTATGATTTGGGATATGTAAATTACTATTTCGGGCTTTTCTGAGTTGGATTTATTAGTCTTTCATAGGTGTGTGTTGTCTGAAACCTATGATTTGGGATGTGTGGGTTGCTATTTTTTTACTTTTCCGAGCTAGATTTCTTAGCCGTTCATAGGTGAGTGCTGTCTGAAACTTATGATTTGAGATGGTTAATTTGCTATTTCCGGATTTTATTAGCTAGGTTTCATAGCCTTTCATAGGTGTGTGTTGTCAGAAAATTATGATTTGGGATGTGTAGTTTGCTATTTGAACTTTTCAGAGCTAGGATTCTTATTCTATCATTGGTGTTTGTTGTCTGAAACCAATAGTTTGGGATGACTAGTTTGCTATTTCAGGCTTGTTCATTTTGAATTTCTGTCATGAAATGCAAGAATTGGAAAATTAGGGTCTTAGTCCACTAGCTCAGAATTAGGGTCCCAGTCCACCAGCCTGAACGGTGGAAATTCACTAGCTCAGTATTTGGGCCTCAGTCCACCAGCCTGAATGGTGGAAATTCAATAGCTCAGAATTAGGGTCTCAGTTCACCAGCCTGAATGGTGGAAATTCACATTAGACGACACAAAAACTTACACACCCACAAAAACTAACACACACTCAAAAAAACTTACACACACGCACAAAAACTTACACACACACACACACATTAAAACTTACACACACACACCAAAACTAACACACACACTACGATACTAACACACACACACACACACAAAAACTTACACACACACACACACACAAAAACTTACACAACCACACTAAAACTAACAAGCACACAAAAACTTACACACACACAAACACACACAAAACTGACACACACACACACAACACGAAAAAACACACACACACAACAAAACTAACACACACAAAAAAACTTACACACACATACACACGCACAAAAAAACTTACACATGAACACAAAAAAAAACTCACACACACATACTCAAAAACTAACACACACACACACAAAAACACACAAAACTTACAAAAAAACACAAGAAAAATTACAAACAAAAGCAAAAACATTCACACAAACACAGAAACTTACACACACACACACACACACACACAAAAACTTACAAAACAACACGAAAACTAAAATCAACAAAAAAACAAACAAGCACAAAAAAAAATACACAAAAACACACACAAAAAAATTACACACACACACAAACGAAAACACACACACCCACACGCCAAAACAAAAAAACAAACAAACAAACAAACAAACAAACAAACAAACAAAAAAACAAAAAAAAAAAAATATCAAAAGAAAAAAAAAAAAAACAAACACACAAACTCACAAAAAAAAAAACAAAAAAAAAAAAACAAAAAAATAGCAAACAAAAACACCAAAAAATACACACACGACAAAACTAACACACACACAAAAACTTAAACATGCACACTAAAAATTACACACAAACACACGAAAACTTACACACACACTTAAAAACTTACACACACACACACACACAAACTTACACACAGACACACACACAAACTTACACACACACACACACACACACAAAAACTAAAAAATTCACTAGAAACCTAAAAATAAAACAAAAAAAAAACAGAACACAAAAAATTACACACACACACAAAACTTACACACACACACACACACACACGAAAAAACACACACACACGCCAACACTTAAAAAAAACAACACAAATACACACACACACACACACACACACAAAAAAACTGTAACAATAACTCAATAAAACTCACACACACACTCACAAAAACTTAAAAACACACACACACACGCAAAAATTACACAAACACACAACAAAAATTACACACACAAACACCGAATTAAAAACACAAAAAAATACAAAAAAACAAACCAACCCACACACACACACACACACAAACAGACACACACACACACACACAAAAAAACTTACACACATACAAACTTAAACACACACACACCCACAAACACTTACAAATGAACACAAAAAACTTATATACAAACGAAATAGATTAGAAACACAAAAACTTACACACACACACAAAAACTTACAAAAACACGAAAAAACTGACATGCAAACAAAAAATTACTTGCACACACAAAATTACACACACACACAAAAACTTACACACAAACACACGAAAACTTAAACACACACACCACAAATTACACACACACACACAAACTTACACACACACACACACACACACACACACACAAAAACTTACACAATCACACGAACACTAAAATTCACACAAAATCATAAACACACACACACGAACACATACACACACACGACAAAACTTACACACACAAGAGCTTAGACACACAAAAACTTACACACACACACACACAAAACTCACACACACACGCACACAATTACACACACACACACACAAAAACTTTCACACACAAAAACTTAAACACAATATAACTAACAAAAAATTTCTACAACACTCAATCTATTACACACACACACACACAAAAACTTAAACACTAAAAAGACCTATAAAGAAAAAAAAAAAAAAAAAACCACCTAAAAAACTCATACACACATACAAAAACTTACACACACGCAAAAAAACTTACACACACACACACACGAAAACTTATGCACACACACGAAAACTACCATATCACAGTTACATTGTATTATTTTTTCAAATTTAATTTTGAATTTCTATCGTGAAATGCAAGAGTTGGAATATTTCAGTAGTGACTTGCTGTGCTTTACCTTCTCACAGTTACATTCTCTTGATTTTTCGAAGTTCATTTTGAATTTCTGTCATGAAATGCAAGAGTTGGAAAATTGGGGTCTTAGTCCACCAGCTCAGTATTGGGGACCCATTCCACCAGCCTGAACGGTGGAAATTCACTAGCTCAGACTTGGGGTCATAGTCCACCAGCCTGAACGGTGGAAATCCAATAGCTCACTAGTATGGACTCAGCACTATAGTCATAATGATTTTAATTCCGGAGCTAAGTAATAGTATTTTAGTCCACAGGTCTGCATGTCGAACATTTACTAACTCAGACACGTGACCTGTTCTTAAAAGTCTGACTTGCTAAACTTTACCGAATATGAGGTTATGGGTGCACACACACACACACAGAGAGAGACGACTAGCACACAGGGACAACACACACACAAAGAGACGACACATAACCTTTTCCGGTGAGTATGGTTAGGTTAGGTTAGGCTAGATTAAGTTAGGTTAGGTTAAGTTAGGTTAGGTTAGCCCAGGTAAGCTTCACTTAGGTTAGCTTAGGTTAGGTGAGAGACAGGCAAAAAGTTAGATGTCTGATTCGGTTAGGTTAGATTAAGTTCGGTTCTGTTAAGTGTAGTTCGGTAAGGTTAGCCTACGTACGCGCGCGTACCGAGGCGGACCTAACATACCCTAAATTAATCTAACCTCACCGAAACATACACCTAATGTGTTGCACGTCTCTCACCTAATCTAAGCGAACCTCAGTGACGCGTGCATCGGCTAACCTAACTTAACTTAACTTAACCTAACCTAACTTAATCTAGCCTAACCTAACCTAACCATACTCACCGGAAAAGGTTAGGTGTCGTCTTTTTGTGGGTGTGTTGTCCCTGTGTGTTTGTCGTCTCTCTGTGTGTGTGTGTGCGCATAAAACCTCGTCTAACTTGACTTTCAACTATTCGGGTTGGTGGACTCAGACCCCAATTTTGAGCTAGTGAATTTCCACCATTCAGACTGGTGGACTATGACCCTAATTCTGAGTTAGAGAATTTCCACCATTCAGGCTGGTGGACAGAGACCCCAATATTGAGCTAGTGGATTTCCACCATTCAGGCTGGTGGACTATGACCCCAATTCTGAGCTAGTGAATTTCCACCGTTCAGGCTGGTGGACTGGGTCCCCAATACTGAGCTGGTGGACTAAGACCCCAATTTTCCAACTCATGCATTCCATGACAGAAATTCAAAATGAAATTCAAGAAATCAAGATAATGTAAGTGTGAGAAGGTAAAGCACAGCAAGTCACTAATGAAATTTTAAAACACTTTCAGTTCACTACAGAAATTAAAAATTATATATTAAAAAATAATAAAATTTACATTTTATATTGTATTTTTAGTGTGTTTGAATAATTTTTATTGTGTGTTTGTGTGTAAGTTTTTGTGAGTGTGTGTAAGTTTTCGTGTGCATGTGTAAGTTTTTGTGCGTGTGTGTAAGTTTTTGTGTGTGAGTTTGTTTTCGTGTGTGTGTGTATGTTTTTGTGTGTTTGTGTTAGTTGTTGCGTGTGGGTTTAAGTTTTTGTGTGTATGTGTGTGTGCGTGTGTTATTTTTTTTGTGTGTTAGTTTTTGTGTGTGTGTGTGTGTAATTTTTTGCGTGTGTGTGTTAGTATTTGTGTGTGTGTGCGTGTTAGTTTTTGTGTGTCTAAGATCTTGTGTGTGTAAGTTTTGAAGTGTGTGTGTAAGTTTTTGTGTGTGTGTGTATAAGTTTTTTTGTGCTTGTAAGTTTTTATGTGCATGTGTAAGTTTTGTGTGTGTGTGTGTGTGTGTGTGTAATTTTTTTTGTGTGTGTGTCAGTTTTGACGTGTGTGTGTATGTTTTCGTGTGTGTGTGTGTATGTTTTTGTGTGTGTGTGTGTGTTAGTTTTTGTGAGTGTGTGTAAGTTTTTGTGTGTGTGTGTATGTTTTTGTGTGGATGTAAGTTTTTGTGTGCATGTAAGTTTTTGCGTGTGGGTGTAAGTTTTTGTGTGTGTGTGTAAGTTTTTTTGTTTCTAAGGTTTTGAGTGTGGATATTAGTTTTGTGTGTGTGTGTAAGTGATTGTGTGTTTTTTTGTTTGTGTGTGTGTGTGTGTGTGTAAGTGTGTTTTTGTGTGTGTGTTCTTTTTTGTTTGTGTTTTTGTGTGTGTGTGTGTGTTAGTTTTTGTTTGTGCGTAAGTTTTTTGTGTGTGTGTGTAAGTTTTTGCATTTGTGTGTGTGTGAAGTTTTGTGTGTGTGTGTGAGTTTTTGTGCGTGTGTGTGTGAGTTTTTTTGTGTTCATGTGTAAGTTTTTGTGTGTGTGTGTGTGTGTGTGTGTGTTGTGTGTGTGTGTGTAAGTTTTGGCGTGTGTGTGTGAGTCTTCGTGTGTGTGTGTGTGTGTGTGTGTGTGTGTGTGTGTGTAAGTTTTTGTGTGCATGTAAGTTTTGTGTGCATGTAAGTTTTTGTGTGCATGTGTGTTTTGTGTGTGTGTGTGTGTGTTTGTGTGTGTGTGTGTGTGTGTGTTAGTTTGTGTGTGTGTGTGTGTGTAAGTTTTGGCGTGTGTGTGTTAGTTTTTGTGTGTGTGTTTGTTTGTTTTGGTGTGATTTTTTTTGTTTTTGTGTGTGTCTAATTTTTGTCGTGTGTGTGTAATTTTTAGTGTGTGTTTATTTTTGTTTTGTGTATGTGTGTGTGTGTGTGTGTAAGTTAGTGTGCGTTTGTGTGTTTATGTTTTTTTGTGTTCATTTTTCAGTGTTTGTGTGTGTGTGTGAGTGTGTGTGTGTGTAAGTTTTGTGTGTGTGTGTAAGTTTTGGAGTGTGTGTGTGTAAGTTTTCGTGTGTTTGTGTGTGTAATTTTTTTGTTGGTTTGTGTGTGTAAGTTTTTTTGTTAATGTAAGTTTTTGTGTGAATGTTAGTTTTCTCGTTATTGTGTTAGTTTTTGTTTGTGTGTGTGTGTGTGTGTTATTTTTTGTGTGTTTAAGTTTTTGTGTGTGTGTGTAATTTTTCGTTTGTTTGTGTGTAATTTTTTGTGTGTGTGTGTGTGTGTGTGTAAGTTTTTGTGCGTGTGTGTGTGAGTTTTTTTTGTGTTCATGTGTAAGTTTTTGTGTATATGTGTGTGTGTGTGTAAGTTTTTGTGTGTGTGTATGTTTTGGTGGGTGTTTGTGTTTTTTCGTGTTTGTGTGTGTGTGTATGTTTTTTGTGTGTGTGTGTGTGTGTATTTATTAGTTTGCATTTAAGTTTTTGTGTGCATTTAATTTTTATTGTTAATGATTAATTTTGTGTGTGTGTGTGTGTGTGTGTAAGTTTTGTGTGTGTGTGTGTGTGTTAGTTTAGTAGTGTGTGTGTAATTTTTGGTGTGTGTGTGTTTGTTTTGATGTGTGTGTGTGTTTTTGTTTGTGTGTGCGTGTGTAATTTTTTTTGAGTGTTTGTAAGTTTTTGGGTGTGTGTAAGTTTTTGTGTCTTCTAATGTGAATTTCAACAATTCAGTCTGGTGGACTAAGACCCTAATTTTGAGCTATTGAATTTCCACCATTCGGGCTGGTGGACTAAGACCCTAATTCTGAGTTAGTGAATTTCCACCATTCAGGCTGGTGGACTGAGACCCCAATATCGAGCTAGTGGATTTCCACCATTCAGGCAGGTGGACTAAGACCCCAATTCTGAGCTAGTGAATTTCCACCGTTCAGGCTGGTGGACTGGGACCCTAAGACTGAGCTGGTGGACTAAGACCCTAATTTTCCAACTCTTGCATTTCATGACAGAAATTCAAAATGAACAAGCCTGAAATAGCAAACTAGTCATCCCAAACTATTGGTTTCAGACAACAAACACCAATGATGGACTAAGAATCCTAGCTCTGAAAAGTTCAAATAGCAAACTACACATCCCAAATCGTAATTTTCTGACAACCCACACCTATGAAAGGCTATGAAACCTAGCTAATAAAAGCCGGAAATAGCCAATTAACCATCTCAAATCATAAGTTTCAGACAGCACTCACCTATGAACGGCTAAGAAATCCAGCTCGGAAAAGTCAAAAAATAGCAACCCACACATCCCAAATCATAGGTTTCAGACAACACATACCTATGAAAGACTAAGAAAACTAGCTTAGAAAAGCCCGAAATGGTAATTTACATATCCCAAATCCTAGGTTTCAGACAACACTCACCTAAGAACGGCTAAGAAACCTAGCTCAGAAAAGTCAAAAATAGCAAACTAGTCATCCCAAACTATAGATTTCAGACAACAAACACCTATGAAAGGCTAAGAAATTCAGCTCAGAAAAGTCAAAAGTAGCAATCCACCCATCCCAAATCATAGGTTTCAGACAACACACACCTATGAAAGACTAAGAAGTCCCACTTAGAAAAGCTCGAAATAGTAATTTACAAATCCCAAATCATAGGTTTCAGAGAACAGTTACCTATGAACGGCTATGAAACATTAGCTCTGAAAAGCCTTAAATAGCAAACTACTCGTCCCAAACTAGAAGTTTCAGACAACGAACGCCTATGATGGACTAAGAATCATAGCTTTGAAAAGTTCAAATAGCAAACTAGACATCCCAAATCATAAGTTTCAGACAACACACACCTATGAACGGCTAAGAAATCTAGCTCAGAAAAGACAAAAATAGCAAACCACACATCCCAATCATAGGTTTCAGTCAACACACACCTAGGAAAGGCTAATAAATCCAGCTCAGAAAAGTCAAAAATAGCAAACTACGTATCCCAAATCATAGGTTTCAGTCAACACACACCAACGTAAGACTAAGAAACCTAGCTCAGAAAAGTCAAAAATAGCAAACTACTCATCCCAAACTATAGGTTTCAGACAACATTCACCTACGAAATACTAGAAAACCTTAGCTCAGAAAAGCCTGAAATAGCAAACTACACATCCAAAATCATAATTTTCCGACAACACAGACCTATGAAAGTATAATAAAACTAGCTCATAAAAGTCGAAAATAGCAAACTACAAATCCCAACTAATATGTTTCAGACATCAAACAGCTATGACAGTCTAAGAAATCAAACTCAGAAAAGCCAGTAATAGTAATTTACATATCCCAAATCATAAGTTTCAGACAGCATTCACCTACGAAATACTAAGAAACCTTAGATCAGAAAATTCTGATATAGCCAACTACTCATCCCAAACTCGAAGTTTCAGACAACAAACACCTATGAGTGACTAAGAATCCTAGCTATGAAAAGTCCAAAAAGCAAACTATACCTCCCAAATCATAATTTTCTGAAAAGACACACCTATGAAAGGCTAAGAAACCTTAGCTCAAAAAAGACTGAAATAGCAAACTACACATCCCAAATCATAATTTTCTGACAACACATACCTATGAAAGGCTAAGAAAACTAGCTCAGAAAAGTCAAAAATAGCAAACTACACATCCCAAATCATAGGTTTCAGACATCACACACCTATGAAAGACTAAGAAATCCAACTCAAAAAAGCCCGAAATAGTAATTTACATATCCCAAATCGTAAGTTTCAGACAGCATTCACCTACGAAATACTAAGAAACCTTAGCTCAGAAAAGTCTGAAATAGCCAACTACTCATCCCAAACTCGAAGTTTCAGACAACAAACACCTATGAGTGACTAAGAATCCTAGCTATGAAAAGTCCAAAAAGCAAACTATACCTCCCAAATCATAATTTTCTGAAAGGACACACCTATGAAAGGCTAAGAAATCCAGCTCAGAAAAGTCTAAAATAGCAAATTAAACATCCCAAATCATAGGTTTCAGTCAACACACACCTACGAATGGCTAAGAAATCCTGCTCAGAAAAGCCTGAAATAGCAACCCACACATCCCAAATCATATTGTTCTGACAACACATACCTATAAAAGGCTAAGAAATCCAGCTCAGAAAAGTCGAAAATATCAAACTACACATCCCAAATCATAGGTTTCAGACACTACACACCTATGAAAGACTAAGAAATCTAACTCAGAAAAGCCCGAAATAGTAATTTACATATCCCAAATCATAAGTTTCAGACAGCATTCACCTATGAAATACTAAGAAACCTTAGCTCAGAAAAGTCTGAAATAGCCAACTACTCATCCCAAACTCGAAGTTTCAGACAACAAACACCTATGAGTGAGTAAGAATCCTAGCTCTGAAAAGTCCAAAAAGCAAACTATACCTCCCAAATCATAATTTTCTGAAAGGGCAAACATATGATAGGCTAAGAAATCTAGCTCAGAAAAGTCAAAAATAGCAAATTAACCATCCCAAATCATAGGTTTCAGACAACAATCACCTATGAACGGCTAAGAAATCCAGCTCAGAAAAGTCAAAAAAATAGCAACCCACACATCCCAAATCATAGGTTTCAGACACCACACACCTACGACAGACTAAGAAATCAGGTTATGACAAGTCGGACAGAGCAAATTACATATCCCAAATCATAGGTTTCAGACAACACTCACCTATGAACGGCTAAGAAACCTAGCTCAGAAAAGTCAAAAATATCAAACTACTCATCCCAAACTATAGGTTTCAGACAACAAACACCTATGAAAGGCTAAGAAATCCAGTTCAGAAAAGTCAAAAGTAGCAATCCATCCCACCCCAAATCATAGGTTTCATACAACACACACCTATGAATGAATAAGAAATCCAGCTCAGAAAAGTCAAAAATATCAAACTGCATATCCCAAATCATCGGTTTCAGTCAACACACACCAACGGAAGACTAGGAAACCTAGCTCGGAACAGCCAAAAATAGCAAACTCTTCACCCCAGACTATTGGTTTCAGTCATCATTCACCTACGAAATACTAGAAAACCGTAGCTCAGAAAAGTCTGAAATAGCAAACTATACATCCCAAATCATAATTTTTTGACAACGCATACCCATGAAAGGCTAATAAATCCAGCTCAGAAAAGTAGAAAATAGCAAGATACACATCCCAAATCATAGGTTTAAGACACCACACACCTAAGAAAGACTAATAAATCCAACTCAGAAAAGTCCAAAAAGCAAACTACATATCCCAAATCATAAGTTTCACTCAACACACACCAACGAAAGGCTAAGAAACCTAGCTCATAAAAGCCTGATATAGCAAACTACTCATCCCAAAGTATTGGTTTCAGTCAACACACACCTACGAATGGCTAAGAAATCCTGCTCAGAAAAGCCTGAAGTAGCAAACTACACATCCCAAATCAGAGGTTTCAGACAACTCACCTCAACGAAAGACGGGTGCTCGGGGAGAGCCTTTGTGGGTCTGTGAGGCCCTTGTGGGTGGGTGGTCCTTGGGGCGCGGGGGGGACCCTTGGGGGCCGGGGGGAGGGGCTTGGGGGGCGGGGGTTGCCATTTGGGTGCCGGGGGGACATGGGGGGACCGGGGGAGGGCCTGGGGGGCACCGGGGGCCCTGGGGGAGCCCGGGGAGACCTTTGAGGACCATGGGAGGGCATTTGGGGCAGTTGTGGGCCGGTGGAGGACGTTTGGGACCGCAGTGGTCCTTTGGGAGCTCGATGGGCCGTCGGGGGGCCCGGGGAGGGTCTTTGGGGTCTGGGTGGGCCTTTGGTGGCGCCGGTGGCCCCTCTGGGAGCTTGGGGGGCCTTTGAGGGTCCGGGGGACAGTTGGGGGCCTGGGGGACATTTGGGGACCGGTGGAGGGCCTTTGGGAGCTTGGGGGGCTTTTGAGGACTGGGGGCTTCCTTCGGGGTTGTGGTAGGAGGATTGGAACCCTTTGGGGTTGGGTTAGAGGACCTCACAACACTGTTCAAATGAAACTTGTGTATTATAACGACCACAGAGTTTCACCATTAAATTCTCTTCTAAATTCTTTCCTAAAATCATCTTTTGAAATGTCTCTAACCGTTTCACCGAAATAGTTCCATAACCTGTCTAAAACGGTTTCGCCCAAATAATCCCTAAACGTAAATTCAGCGTGTTCCTTTGTTATTGGCATCTCTGCGCTAACGCATTTCAAATTAATATGAAACCTTTTCGCGCGCTAAAACAATTCATCGCTAAGATGCTTCTTGCCTAATTGTTTCCATGGCCTTTGGTTATTAATATCCTTTGGAGTTCGACCAAAAGAGTTGTTTCCGAGGCAAAGACATTAATGACTTGGATCTATTCCTGGAGAATCGTTTCTAGGCGAAAATTTTTAAAGTCTGATAGATGATGTCATTGATTGATTGATCTGTCAAGGAAGGGAGATTAATTTGTTGTTTCTAAGGGGAATTATTGATTCACTATAGGTGAATTGAGGTCGAAAGCACAGGTGTTCCAAGGTCGATGTTGTTGTTATTGTAAGTGCACGCTCTCAGCGAATGTCAAGGTCGTTGTTGTTGTTGTGAAATTTAGGTCATTGACCCCATTAACCACGTGTTCTCTCTAATGACTCTATGCCCTTATTTGGTGCCCCGTCAGTATTCTATGCCCATATAAGGAGCCCTGACAGTATTCTATGCCCATAAAAGGAGCCCTGTTTGTGCTGGTATCCCCTCCTCTACTAACGAATTATATTACAAATATTTTCTTTTGTACATAATATTGAAAACAAATATCAAAATTACACTAAAATTTTGAACTGATGAGCTTTCAGCAATTAATATAATTATACATCAAATATTCAGTTTAATCTATTAGTTCTTTTCAAAATCGTTCAAAACGAATATAATTTCACTACAGACAAAAGCTTGGATACTGCCTTCCTTAACTGTCAAAACCTAAAGCCTACTGCGTTATTGCGCTTCATGCGCCTACATGCGCTTCACTAAAAACGAATAATACTACAAATATTTTCTTTTCCAGTTCTTACAGCATTGAAAATGAAAATAAAATTACGTGGAATAAAATCTTGAACTGATGAATCTTTCAACAATTAATATCATTATATATCAAATATTCAATTTGATTTTGTTTATACTTTCCAAGACTGTTCAAGACATATATAGTTTTCAGTAAAGCGCCAATTACGCAGTAGGTTTTAGACTTTTACAGTGAGAGAAAGAGGCGAAACCCAAACTCTTATTTGTAGTGATGTTTGTTCGTTTCAAGCTTGATTTGCATATTCAATTTAAGTTTCACTCGTTTTAAGTTATATTTATCCATTTACATTAGCATCTTCTGTATGCTTGTTTGTATTGATTGTTTATTTAATTTCTGTTCGTTTTCGGTTTCATTTATACTTCAATAGCAATTTTTTTTTTCCTTTGAGCTTGATTTACGTATTCAATTTAAGCATTACTCGCTTTAAGATTTATTTATTCATTTACATTATTACTTCTTGTATGTTTTTTTGCTATGATTGTTTATTTAATTTCTGTTTGTTTGGGGTTTCATTTATCCTTTAATAGTAATTTCTGGTCGTTTTGAGTTTGAATTTTAACAGGTATTTTTATATGCTGATCTTAAGTTTAAAAATGCCTTTATTGTTCTTTTAAAAACTTCTTTTTCGGAAAGTTTTTTTTAATTAATTTTTGTTTGATTCTGATTCCAAAAAGTTTCAAGTTTTAAAAAATTCCTTATTTCAAAATCAAACTTTTTTACAAAGTCAAATGTTCATCGAAGCATCAAAACTAGTATCAAACTAACAATATCAAAGTAAATAAATAGGTTTATGTCAGCCTTGGAGTTTAAATTGTCTGATGATTGAACTATTTTTAACAAAATGGATATCTCAAAATTTTTATCGGATAGATTAGGGGGAAAAGGCCGCGGTGTGGGGGGGGGGCTAATTGCCCTCTAATCTCTTTTGACTCTTTAAAAGTGAACTAGAACTTTCATTTTCAATCAAATGAGCCATTTCTGAAGTTCCTACGAGCATCCCTGCTATAATAACCATATATGTCACCAGGGCATAACTTACAACGCCTGTGTCCGGGTCCTGGGGGGCTTTGTCCACCCCGGAGTTTTAATATCTGATGTCTGAACTATTAATGGTCACTATTAATGGTTTGAATAAATGGTCACCTCAAAATTCTTATCGGACGCATTATGGGGAAAAGGGGCGGGGGGGGGAGAGTTGCCCTCTGATCTTTTTGACCCTTAAAAACTGAACTATAACTTGCAATGTCCAATCCAAATGAGCCCTCTCTGAAATTTATACGAGCATCCCTTCCATAATAGCTATATATGCCCGCCGGGCATAACTTACAACACCTACCCCGGGCCCTGAAGGATTGTGTCGACCCCGGAGTTTTCGATATATCAAATTTGAACCATTTTGAAAAAAATGGCTCTCAAAGTTCTTATCGGATGGGTTTGAGGAAAATAGGTCGTGGAGGAGAGGGGCTAGCTGCCCTCCGAACTCCTTTGACTCATGAAAAAGTGAACAAGAACTTTCAGTTTCCAATCAAATGAGCCCTCTCAGAAGTTTATACGAGCATCCCTTCCATAAAAACAATATATGCCCCCAGAGCATTACTTACAACGTCTGCCCCCGGGTCCTGGGGGGTTGCATCGACACAGGAGTTTTTCTTATCTGACCTCTGAACTTTTTTTAATGAAATGGCAATCTCAAAATTTGTATCGGAAGGGTTTTGGGAAAGAAGTGTGTGTGTGTGTGGGGCCTAGTTACCCTCGGATATCTTTTGACTCTCACAGGGTGAACTAGAACTTCCAATTTACAATCAAATGAGCCCTCTATGAAGTTTATACGAGCATCCCTTTCATAAGAACCATACATGCCCTGAGGGCATAACTTAGAACGCCTGCCCTCGGGCCCTGGGGGGCTGTATCGACACCGAGTTTTGTTCTTATCCGACCTTTGAACTATTTTTAACAAAATGGCTATCTAAAAATTTTCATCGGATG
The DNA here is from genome assembly GCF_049724085.1 of Artemia sp. Qi Xiang Cuo. Taxonomy (NCBI): domain Eukaryota; kingdom Metazoa; phylum Arthropoda; class Branchiopoda; order Anostraca; family Artemiidae; genus Artemia; species Artemia sp. Qi Xiang Cuo. Next base: position 82,896 of record NW_028300390.1, on the reverse strand, counting down.
GATTTAAAAAACGAGCCATTAGGGGGGGGGGGTTACTTGCCCTCGGATCTCTTTTGACTCTTAAAAAGTGAACTCGACATTTCAATATCCAGACTTATGAGCCCTCTCTGTAGTTTATAGAAGCATCCCTTTCATAAGAACCATATATGCTCCCAGAGCATGACTTACAACGCCTGCCCCCGGGCCCTGGGGGTTGTATCAACACCTGAGTTTTGTTATCTGACTTTTGAACTATTTTTAACAAAATAGCTATCTCAATATTTCTATCGGATGCAATTGGGGGAAAAGGGGCGTGGGGGGGGGGCTAGTTGCCCTCCAATCTCTTTTGACTCTTAAAAACTGAACTAGAACTTTCAAATTCCAATCAAATGGGCCCTCTATGAAGTTTTTACGTGCATGCCTTTCTCAAGAACGATATATCCTCGCAGAGCTTAACTTACAATGCCTGCCCTTGGACCCTGGGGGGTCGTTTCAGCCCCGGATTTCTTATTAAATTATCTTTGAACCATTAAAAAAAATAGTTATTTCAAAGTTCTTATCAGGTGGGTTTAAGGAAAAAGGGCGTAGAGGGGGGGGGGGGAGCTGGTTACCCTCCGATCTCTTTTGACTCTTAAGGAGTGAACTAGAACTGTCAATTTCCAATAAATAGAGCCCCCTCTGAAATTTATACGAGCATCCCCTCCTTAAGAACCATATATAACCCTAGGGCATAATTTATAACGCCTGCCTCCGAACCCTGGGGGATTGTGTCGACACCGGAATTTTGTTATATGATCTTTGACCTATTTTTGACAAAATGGTTATCTAAAAATTTTTATCGGATGCATTTGGGAAAAAAGGATGGGATGGGTGGGGGAGCTAGTCCCCCTCCAATCACTTTTGACTCTTAAAAAGTGAATTACATTTTTAAAAATTCAGTCAACTGAGCCCTCTATGAAGTTTATACGAGCATTCCTTCCATAAGAACTTTATCTGCCCCCAGGGCATAACTTACAACTCCTGCTCCGGGTCCTGGGGGGGGGGCGTCGACATTGGAGTTTTTTTTTTATCTGACTCTTGAATAATTTTTAACAAAATAGCTATCTGAAAATTTTGATCTTGTGCAATTGGGAAAAAAGGGCGTCAAGGGAAGGGCTAATTGCCCTCCAATCTCTTTTGACTCTAAAAAAGTGAACTAGAACTTTTAATTGTCAAATTTCAAAGCCCCCTTTGAAGTTTATACTACGACCCCTTCTGTATGACGTTTGTCTGAGAAAAAATGAATGGAGTGTGGGGGGGAGGCTAGCTGCCCTCCGATCACTTTTGACTCTTAAAAAGTGAATTACAACTTTCAATTTCCAATCAAATGAACCCTCTATGAAGTTTATACGAGCATTCCTTCCATAACAACCATGTGTGCCCCCAGTGCATAACTTACAACGCCTGCCCCTGGGCCCTGGGGGTTGTGTCGACATCGGAGTTTTGTTATCTGACCTTTGAAATATTTTTAACAAAATGGCTATCTCAAAAATTTTATCTGATGAAATTGGGGGAAAAGGGCATGAGAGGGGCGGGGGGGGGCTAATTCCTCTCCAATTTCTTTTGACTCTAAAAACGTGAGCTAGAACTTTTAATTTCCAATCACATGAGCCCTCCCTGAAATTTATACGAACATCCCTTCTGTAAGACCCATCTAAGCCCCCAAGGCCTAACATAAAACCCTTTACGCCGAGTCTTGCGGGCTTATGACGATATCAGAGTTTTTGTTATATAATGTTTGAACTCAAAATGGCTACCTCAACTTTTTATCGGATGTATTTGGAGAAAAAGGGCATGGGGGGCTAGTTACCCTCCAATCACTTTAGACTCTTAAAAATGGCACTAGAACTCTCGATTTCCAATTGAATGAGCCTTCTTTGAGTTTTATGCGACGACCCCTTCCATATGAAGTGCCTCTGGGAAAAAATAATAATAATAATAAATAATAAAACATTGGAGCTATATAGCCTTTGCTATAGGCAACGCTGTAGCGTTGCCTCTGATTTATGTTAGTTTTGGGTTTCATTAATTTATTGATACTGATTTGTGGTAGTTGTATGCTTAGCAGATTATTTGATTTTATTTTTGTTCATTTTTGGTTTAATGGAGTTCTTTACTTTTTTTGAAAAACTTATTGTGTGGAAAAAGTTTTTTATTAATTTCTGTTCGTTTTATATTGACATAGTCTTTCAATGGAATTAATTAAAAGAAAACTTTTTCCACAAAATAAATTTTTCAAAGAAAAGTAAAGAACTGCGTTAAACCAAAAATGAGCAAACATAAAATAAAATAATCTACCAAGCGTGAAACTACCACAAATCAGCATCGATAAATAAATGAAACCGAAAACGACCTAATTTCGAGAACTTTCAACTACGTTAAACAAAACGCTTATCTCAAAATTTTGATTGGGTGTGTTGGGGGAAATGGTGGGCGTGAGAGGGGCGTTACTTGCTCACAATCACTTTCAACTGTTAAAAAAGGCACTAGCCCTTTCAATTTCCAATCGAATGAACCCTTTTGAAGTTTATACGGCAACGCTTTCAATAAAAACCTTATATTCTCCCCCCCCCCTGGGAATAACTTACAACCCTTGCCCTGAGCGTTGGGGGGGGGGGGTTGTCATCCTCAAATACCTGATTTCCAGAACTTTCATTTACGTTCAAAAAAATGGCTATCTCAAAATTTTGATTGGATGTATTTGGGGAAATGGTGGGAGTGAGAGGGGGTTAGTTGCTCTTCAATCACTTCTGACTTGAAAAGAATACTAGCCCTTTCAATTTCCAATCAAATGAGCCCTTTTTGAAGTTTCTAAGACAACGCTTTCTATAAAAACTTTATATGCCCCAGGGCACAACTTACAACCCTTGCCCTGAGTGTTGTGGGGGGGGGGGGGGTAGTGTCATTCTCAAAACATAATTTCTGGACCTTTCAACTACGTTGAACAAAATGGTTATCTCAAAATTCTGATTGGATATGTTTGGGGAACTGGTGGCTGTGAGAGGGGTGTTAGTTATCCTCCAATCACTTTTGACTATTAAAAAGGGCACAAGCCCTTCTAATTTCCAATCGAATGAGCCCTTTTTGAGGTTTCTACAACATCACTATCTAAAAAAACCTTATATGCCCCCAGGGCATAACTGACACCCCTTGCCCCGAGGGCTCTAAGGGGGTTATCATCCTCAAAGACGTAATTTCTAAAACTTTTAACTACGTTGAACAAAATGGCTATCTAAAAATTTGGATTGGATTTGTTTAGGGAAAAGGTGGGCGCGAGAGGGGCTCAGTTGCTCTCCAATCACTTTCGAGTATTAAAAAGGGAACTAGCCCTTTGAATTTCCAATCGAATGAGCCTTTTTTGAAGTTTCTACGACAACGCTTTCTATAAAACCTTATATTCCCCCAGAGCATAACTTACAATCCTTGCCCTGAGGCTGTGGGGGAGTGTCCTCCTCAGAAACATAAGTAGTAAGTCATATAAAGGTTTCAGTAGTGATTGCGTAATATGCCTTACCAGGGTCATTCATCTATTACTAGTAACGGTACATTGGCTTAGCAGACGGGTTTTTTTTTTCTTAGCAGACGGGTTTCTGCAATGTGTTATGGGCTTCCTTGAAAAAATACCAGTTTAAAAAAAAAAAAAAAAATAAATAAACATATATCCATGATCTTTCTTCTGGCAAAAAATACAAATTCCAATCAAAACTGGTCAAACGTGTTAATAACCTGTAAGCTATAGCTATCTGATAACTCGTTCAGTGTCGCATGTATTATTTGTGGTATCAATGGTATTTCATTTGCGTAAAGCTATCTCGAATTGCCAAAACTTTTATCGTTCGCATAAAACTAACTCGATTTGAAAAAATGGTATTCCATTTGTGTAACTCTTCTCTGAATGTCATTAATGAGGATATAAATAATATAGAATGACATTGTGACTTGACCTAGCTTTACCTCTTCGATGTGGTCTGTATAATACACAAGTAACGTTTGAAAAGTATTGTCATACAGGGGTTCAGTTAAAGAGGTCTCACTTGCACTAGGATTCAGATACATGGGGGTTCACTTGCTTGGGGTTCAGTTACACGGGGATTCAGTAACAATGGAACAAACACAAAAACAATGGGGGCACACACAAAAGACAAATTACCCCAGTGGCCTATGAGAAATCATGGGTTGTATGGAGGATTGAGTTGCACGATGGTTAAGTTGCAGGGTGGACACTTACACGGGGGTTTAGTTAAATTGGGTTGAGTTGCACGATGGTTCAGTAGCACGAGAGTTCAGTAGCCCGGGGGTTCAGTTGTACAGGGTTTCGGTTATACAAGGGTTCAGTTACATGGAAGGGTATAGTGACATTTTAAAAGATGATTTAAAAGATGATTTTAGAAGAGGATTTGAAGGTGAAACTCTGTGGTCGTTATAATACACAAGTTCCATTTGATCAGTGTTGTGAGGTCTCCTACCACAACCCCAAAGGGTTCCGATCCCCCCACCCCAACCCCGAAGGAAGCCCCCGGTCCTCAAAGGTTCTCCGGGCTCCCAAAGGGCCCCCGGCGCCCCAAAGGCTCCGGAGCCCCTATTATAATACTTTTTAAGGCTTTATTATATTTTTTCAGAACAAATTATTATTTTAGGGAATTATTTCGGTGAAACACTTAGAAACAATTTAAAAGATGATTTAAAAGATGATTTTAGAAGAGGATTTGAGGGTGAAACTCTGTGGTCGTTATAATAGACAAGTTCCATTTGAACAGTGTTGTGAGGTCCCCTACCTCAACCCTAAAAGGATCCGGTCCCCCACCCCCCCACCCGCCCGAAGCCCCAACCCCAAAGGGTTCCGATCCCCCTAACCCAACCCTGAAGGAAGCCACCGGTCCTCAAAGGTCCCCCAAGCTCCCAAAGGACCACCCAGCCCTCATGGGCCCCCTCAGACCCTCAAAGGCCCTCCCAGGGCTCCCGTCTTTCGTAGGTGAATGTTGTCTGAAACTTATGTTTTAGGGTGTATGGGTTGCTATTTTTGACTTTTCGGAGTTGGATTTCTTAGTATTTCATAGGTATGTGTTGTCTGAAACCTATGATTTGGGATGGGTGGTTTGCTATTTTTGACTTTTCTGAGCTGGATTTCTTACCCTTTCATAGGTGTGTATTTTCAGAAAATTATGATTTGGGATGTGTAGTTTGCTAGTTGGACTTTTCAGAGCTAGATTTCATAGTCTTTCGTTGGTGTGTGTTGTCTGAAATCTATGATTTGGGATGTGTGGGTTGCTATTTTTTTACTTTTCTGAGCTGGATTTCTTAGCCATTCATAGGTATGTATGATATTTTCTTGATAAAACATAGCAATGACAACATCAGATGGTTTTTTAGTGCAGTGAGTTGTTACTAGTAGTAGTATTTTCGTGTTTTATGCAAGCCATTCATACTATACCTTAAATACATTCAGATATTTGCTTGATAAAAATAGCATTGACTACCTCAGATGGTTTTTTATTTAAGTGAGTTGTTACTAGTAGTAGTATTTTATTGTTTTTTGCAAGCCATTCATAATATACCTTAAATGAATTCAGATATTTTCTTGATAAAACATAGAGGTGACAACATCAGATGGTTTTTTTTTTTACTTTTCGGAGTTGGATTTTTTAGTCTTTCATAGGTATATGTTATCTGAAACCTATGATTTGGGATGGGTGGTTTGCTACTTTTGACTTTTCTGAGCTGGATTTCTTACCCTTTCATAGATGGGTGTTGTCAGAAAATTATGAATTGGGATGTGTAGTTTACTAGTTGGACTTTTCAGAGCTAGATTTATTACTCTTTCGTTGGTGTGTTTTGTCTGAAATAAATGATTTGGGATTCGAGGGTTGCTATTTTTTTACTTTTCTGTGCTGGATTTCTTAGCCTTTCATAGGTGTGTATGATATTTTCTTGATAAAACATAGCCGTGGCTACATCAGATGGTTTTGTAGTGCAGTGAGTTGTTACTAGTAGTAGTATTTTCGTGTTTTTTGCAAGCCATTCATACTATACCTTAATTTCATTCAGATATTTTCTTGATTAAACATAGCAGTGTCTACACCTGATCGTATTGTAGTGCAGTGAGTTGTTACTAGTAGTAGTATTTTCGTGTTTTTTGCAAGCCATTCATACTACACCTTAAATTCATTCAGATATTTTCTTGATAAAACATAGCCGTGACTACTTCAGATGGTTTTGTATTGCAGTGAGTTGTTACTAGTAGTAGTATTTTCGTGTTTTTTGCAAGCCATTCATACTATACCTTAAATGCATTCAGATATTTTCTTGATAAAACATAGCCGTGACTAAATAAGATGGTTTTGTAGTGCAGTGAGTTGTTACTAGTAGTAGTATTTTCGTGTTTTTTGCAATCCATTCATGATATACCTTAATTGCATTAAGATATTTTCTTGATAAAACATAGCAGCGACTACACCAGATTGTTTTTAAGTGCAGTGAGTTGTTACTACTAATTTTATTTTTGTTTTTTTCTACATAGTCGTGATCAAATCAGATGGTTTTGCAGTGAAGTGTGTTGTTACTATTAGTAGTTTTTTCGTGTTTTTTTTTTTTGCAAGCCATTAATACTATGCCTTAAACTCATTCAGATATTTTCTTTATCAAACATAGCCGTGACTACATCAGATGGTTTTGTAGTGCAGTGAGTTGTTACTAGTAGTAGTATTTTCGTGTTTTTTGCAAGCCATTCATTCTATACCTTAAATGCATTCAGATATTTTCTTGATCAAACATAGCGGTGACTACATCAGATGGTTTTGTTCTCAAAGAGATGACAAAATTTAAAATATTGTTCCAAATTTTTCATAGAAGATAGAAAAATTTATACTTTGATATAATTCTAAATTTTCTTAAATTCAATTCCGACCTTTCTCAAAGAGATAAAAAAATTTAAAGTTCTTTTCCAAATATTTTCCCGGAAAAGAAAAGTTCAACTTCGATTCTGAATTTTCTTAATGAAAATGAAATAAGTTATTGATCAATTCTTTTTTACTAAAATAATATAAAATTTTCCACTTCAATTCAGATTTTTCTCAAAGAGATGAAAAAATTTAAAGTTCTGTTCCAAATATTTTCCCGGAAGAAGAAAAGTTCAACTTCGATTCTGAATTTTCGGCCACATCAGTTTTAAATTCATTCTCAAAGATATGAAAAAATTTAAAGTTCTGCTCAAAATAATTGCCCGGAAAAGAAAAGTTCAGCTTTGATTCTGAATTTTCGTAATGAAAAGAGGAATAAGTTGTTGATCAATTCTATTTTCATAAGATATTATAAAATATTACACTACAATTCAGATTTTTCTCAAAGAGATGACAAAATTTAAAATATTGTTCCAAATTTTTCATAGAAGATAGAAAAAGTTTTACTTTGATATAATTCTAAATTTTCTTAAATTCAATTCCGACCTTTCTCAAAGAGATGAAAAAATTTAAAGTTCTGTTCCAAATATTTTCCCGGAAAAGAAAAGTTCAACTTCGATTCTGAATTTTCTCAATGAAAATTAAATAAGTTATTGATCAATTCTATTTTCTAAAATAATATAAAATTTTCCACTTCAATTCAGATTTTTCTCAAAGAGATGAAAAAATTTAAAGTTCTGTTCCAAATATTGTCCCGGAAGAAGAAAAGTTCAAATTCGATTCTGAATTTTCTTAATGAAAATTAAATAAGTTATTAATCAATTATATTTTCCCAAAATAATATCAAAATTTTCCACTTCAGTTCAGATTTTTCTCAAAGAGATGAAAAAATTTAAAATGCTTCCAAATTTTTCATAGAAGATAGAAAAATTCAAGTTCTCTTCTGAATTTTACGAACGAACACAATTCAATTCTAATTTCTCAAGAGAAAATAAAAAGCTTCCACTTCAGTTTTAAGTTCACCATGACATAAAAAATTTAAAGTTCAGTTCTAAATTTTTACATAGAAGATAGAAAAAAATTTTCTTAAATTCAATTCCGACCTTTCTCAAAGAGATGAAAAAATTTAAAGTTCTGTTCCAAATATTTTCCCGGAAAAGAAAAGTTCAACTTCGATTCTGAATTTTCTCAATGAAAATGAAATAAGTTATTGATCAATTCTATTTACATAAAATAATATAAAATTTTCCACTACAATTCAGATTTTTCTCAAAGAGATGACAAAATTTAAAATATTGTTCCAAATTTTTCATAGAAGATAGAAAAAGTTATACTTTGATATAATTCTAAGTTTCGGCCACATCAGTTTTAAGTTCATTCTCAAAGATATGAAAAAATTTAAAGTTCTGTTCCAAATATTTTCCCGGAAAAGAAAAGTTCAACTTCGATTCTGAATTTTCTCAATGAAAAATGAAATAAGTTGTTGATCAATTCTATTTTCATAAAATAATATAAAATTTTCCACTACAATTCAGATTTTTCTCAAAGAGATGACAAAATTGAAAATATTGTTCCAAATTTTTCATAGAAGATAGAAAAAGTTATACTTTGATATAATTCTAAATTTTCTTAAATTCAATTCCGACCTTTCTCAAAGAGATGAAAAAATTTAAAGTTCTGTTCCAAATATTTTCCCGGAAAAGAAAAGTTCAACTTCGATTCTGAATTTCTCAATGAAAATGAAATAAGTTATTGATCAATTCTATTTTCCTAAAATAATATAAAATTTTACACTTAAATTAAGATTTTTCTAAAAGAGATGAAAAAATTTAAAGTTCTGTTCCAAATATTTTCCCGGAAGAAGAAAAGTTCAACTTCGATTCTGAATTTTCTTAATGAAAATGAAATAAGTTATTTAGCAATTCTATTTTCCCAAAATAATATCAAAAATTTCCACTTCAATTCAGATTTTTCTCAAAGAGATGAAAAAAATTAAAATGCTTCCAAATGTTTCATAGAAGATAGAAAAGTTCTAGTTCTCTTCTAAATTTTACCAACGAACTCAATTCAATTCTAATTTCTCAAGAGAAAATAAAAAGCTTCCACTTCAGTTTTAAGTTCACCATGGCATAAAAATTTAAAGTTCAGTTCTAAATTTTTACATAGAAGATAGGAAAAATTTTCTTAAATTCAATTCCGACCTTTCTCAAAGAGATGAAAAAATTTAAAGTTCTGTTCCAAATATTTTCCCGGAAAAGAAAAGTTCAACTTTGATTCTGAATTTTCGTAATGAAAATAAATTAAGTTATTGATCAAGTCTGTTTACATAATATAATAAAAAATTTTCCAACACAATTCAGATTTTTATCAAAGAGATGACAAACTTTAAAATATTGTTCCAAATTTTTCATAGAAGATAGAAAAAGTTATACTTTGATATAAGTCTAAGTTTCGAGCACATCAGTTTTAAGTTCATTCTCAAGGATATGAAAAAATTTAAAGTTCTGCTCAAAATAATTTCCCGGAAATGAAAAGATTAGCTTTGATTCTGAATTTTAGCAATTAAAAGATAAATAAGTTGTTGATCAATTCTATTTTCATAAGATAATATAAAATTTTACACTAAAATTCAGATTTTTCTCCAAGAGATGACAAAATTGAAAATATTGTTCCAAATTTTTCATAGAAGATAGAAAAAGTTATACTTTGATATAATTCTAAATTTTCTTAAATTCAATTCCGACCTTTCTCAAAGAGATGAAAAAATTTAAAGTTCTGTTCCAAATATTTTCCCGGAAAAGAAAAGTTCAACTTCGATTCCGAATTTTCTCAATGAAAATGAAATAAGCTATTGATCAAATATATTTTACTAAAATAAAATAAAATTTTACAATTCAATTAATATTTTTATCAAAGAGATGAAAAAATTTAAATTTCTGTTCCAAATATTTTCCTGGAAGAAGAAAAGTTCAAATTCGATTCTTAATTTTCTTAATTAAAATGAAATAATTTATTTATCAATTCTATTTTCCCAAAATAATATCAAAATTTTCCACTTCAGTTCATATTTTTCTCAAAGAGATGAAAAAATTTAAAATACTTCCAAATTTTTCATAGAAAATAGAAAAGTTCAAGTTCTCTTCTGAATTTTACTAACGAACAAGATTCAATTCTAATTTCTCAAGAGAAAATAAAAAGCTTCCACTTCAGTTTTAAGTTCACCATGGCAAAAAAATTTAAAGTTCAGTTCTAAATTTTTACATAGAATATATGAAAAATTTTCTTAAATTCAATTCCGACCTTTCTCAAAGAGATGAAAAAATTTAAAGTTCTGTTCCAAATATTTTCCCGGAAAAGAAAAGTTCAACTTCGATTCTGAATTTTCGCAATGAAAATGAAATAAGTTATTGATCAATTCTATTTACATAAAATAATATAAAATTTTCCACTACAATTCAGATTTTTCTCAAAGAGATGACAAAATTTAAAATATTGTTCCAAATTTTTCATAGGAGATAGAAAAAGTTATACTTTGATATAATTCTGAATTTTCGGCCACATCAGTTTAAGTTCATTCTCAAAGAGATGAAAAAATTTAAAGTTCTGTTCCAAATATTTTCCCGGAAATGAAAAGTTCAACTTCGATTCTGAATTTTCTCAATGAAAAATGAAATAAGTTGTTTATCAATTATATTTTAATAAGATAATATAAAATTTTAAACTACAATTCAGATTTTTCTCAAAGAGATGACAAAATTTAAAATATTGTTACAAATTTTTACATTGAAGATAGAAAAAATTATACTTTGATATAATTCTAAATTTTCTTAAATTCAATTCCGACCTTTCTCAAAGAGATTAAAAAATTTAAACTTCTGTTCCAAATATTTTCCCCGGAAAAGAAAAGTTCAACTTCGATTCTGAATTTTTTCAATGAAAATGAAATAAGTTATTGATCAATTCTATTTTCCTAAAATAATATAAAATTTTCCACTTCAATTCAGATTTTTCTCAAAGAGATGAAAAAATTTAAAGTTCTGTTCCAAATATTTTTCCGGAAGAAGAAAAGTTCAACTTCGATTCTGAATTTTCTTAATGAAAATGAAATAAGTTATTGATCAATTCTATTTTCCCAAAATAATATCAAAATTTTCCACTTCAGTTCAGATTTTTCTCAAAGAGATGAAAAAATTTAAAAGACTTCCAAATTTTTCATAGAAGATAGAAAAGTTCAAGTTCTCTTCTGAATTTTACCAACAAACACAATTCAATTCTAATTTCTCAAGAGAAAATAAAAAGCTTCCACTTCAGTTTCAAGTTCACCATGACGTAAAAAAATTAAATTTCAGTTCTAAATTTTTACATAGAATATAGGAAAAATTTTCTTAAATTCAATTCCGACCTTTCTCAAAGAGATGAAAAAATTTAAAGTTCTGTTCCAAATATTTTCACGGAAAAGAAAAGTTCAACTTTCATTCTGAATTTTCGTAATGAAAATGAAATAAGTTATTGATCAATTCTATTTACATAATATAATATAAAATTTTCCACCACAATTCAGATTTTTCTCAAAGAGATGACAAAATTTAAAATATTGTTCCAAATTTTTCATAGAAGATAGAAAAAGTTAAAATTTGATATAATTCTAAGTTTTCTTAAATTCAATTCCGACCTTTCTCAAAGAGATGAAAAAATTTAAAGTTCTGTTCCAAATATTTTCCCGGAAGAAAAAAAGTTCAACTTCGATTCTGAATTTTCTTAACGAAAATGAAATAAGTTATTGATCAATTCTATTTTCCCCAAAATAATATTAAAATTTTCCACTTCAGTTCAGATTTTTCTCAAAGAGATGAAAAAATTTAAAATACTTCCAAATTTTTCATAGAAGATAGAAAAGTTCAAGTTCTCTTCTGAATTTTACCAAGGAACACAATTCAATTCTAATTTCTCAAGAGAAAATAAAAAGTTTCCACTTCAGTTTTAAGTTCACCATGACGTAAAAAATTTAAAGTTCAGTTCTAAATTTTTGCATAGAAGATAGGAAAAGTTATACTATGATTTTGATTATTTCCTATGAAGATTAAAAGTTTCACTTCAATTTTTAATTTCTCTCAAAGAAGTGAAGAAAAGTTCAACTTCGATTCTGAATTTTCTCAATAAAAATGAAATAAGTTATTGATCATTTCTATTTTCCCAAAATAATATAAAAATTTTCCACTTCAGTTCAGACTTCAGCTTTATTTCATTTTTTAAGGTTAATTTAGACGAAGTTACGTGCGCGCACGAGACTGGGTCTAAATTAACCTTAAAAAATGAAATAAAGCTATGTCGATTTTGCATATTTTATTCATCATAACCGAGAAAGCGCTGGAGGGGGGCATTCCTGTCGACTTTTGGAGGATGTTTCCCCCATTTTTCGATAATCAGGCAATTTTCTCAAGCTCTTTTCTCAAGGTAATAGCTTTTGACTGAGAACACTAACATCAAAACTTAAACGGTCAGAAATAGAGGCTGGTCTGTTTCCAAAGATTGAGCTAAAAAAACAGTCTGGTTTAAAGCGTAGAGTTTTCGTAATGCCCACTTTTTTGCAATGTGTAGAAAGAGGCGTGTGACTCCCTGTTCATTTGGAAAGGGGCCAAGCGAGAAAGGTCGGAATTGAATTTAATAAAAGTTAGAATTAAAATGAAACATTTTATCTTCATGGAAAATAATCACACTCATTGTATAACTTTTGTCTGAACTGAAGTGGAAAATTTTTATATTATTTGGGAAAATAGAAATGATCAATAACTTATTTCATTTTCATTGAGAAAATTCAGAATCGAAGTTGAACATTTCTACATTTCTTTGAGAAAAATTAAAAATTGAAGTGAAACTTTTAATCTTCATAGGAAATAATCAAAATCATAGTATAACTTTTCCTATCTTCTATGTAAAAATTTAGAACTGAACTTTAAATTTTTTATGTCATGGTGAACTTAAAGCTGAAGTGGAAGCTTTTTATTTTCTCTTGAGAAATTAGAATTGAATTGTGTTCGTTGGTAAAATTAAGAAGAGAACTAGAACTTTTCTATATTATATGAAAAATTTTGAAGTATTTTAATTTTTTTCATCTCCTTGAGAAAAATCTGAACTGAAGTGGAAAATTTTAATATTATTTTTGGGAAAATAGAATTGATCAATAACTTATTGCATTTTCAATCAGAAAATTCAGAATCGAAGTTGAACTTTTCTTCTTCCGGGAAAATATTTGGAACAGAACTTAAAATTTTTTCATTTATTTGAGAAAGGTCAGAATTGAATTTAAGAAAATTTAGAATTATATCAAAGCATAACTTTTTCTATCTTCTATGAAAAATTTTGAAGAATATTTTAAATTTTGTCATCTCTTTGAGAAAAATCTGAATTGTAGTGGAAAATTTTATATTATTTTATGAAATTATATTTGATAAATAATTTATTTCATTTTCATTAAGAAAATTCAGAATCGAAATTAAACTTTTCTTCTTCCGGAAAAATATTTGAATCAGAACTTTAAATTTTTTAATATCATTGAAAAAAGCTGGACTTGAATTTAAGAAAATTTTTAGAAAAATCTTATCTTCTATGGAAAAATTTAGAACTGAACTTTAAATTTTTTATGTTATGGTGAACTTAAAACTGACGTGGAAGCTTTTTATTTTCTCTGGAGAAATTAGAATTGAATTGTGTTTGTTGGTAAAATTCAGAAGAGAACTTGAACTTTTCTATCTTCTATGAAAAATTTGGAAGTATTTTAAATTTTTTCATCTCTTTGAGAAAAATCTGAACTGAAGTGGAAAATTTTGATATTATTTTGGGAAAATAGAATTGATCAATAACTTATTTCATTTGCATTAAGAAAATTCAGAATCAAAGTTGAACTTTTCTTCTTCCAGGGAAATATTTGGAACAGAACTTTAAATTTTTCATCTCTTTGAGAAAAATCTGAATTGAAGTGGAAAATTTTATATTATTTTTGGAAAATAGAATTGATCAATAACTTATTTCATTTTAATTGGGAAAATTCAGAAACGAAGTTGAACTTTTCTTTTCTGGGAAAATATTTGGAAAAGAACTTTAAATTTTTTCATCTCTTTGAGAAAGGTCGGAATTGAATTTAAGAAAATTTAGAATTATATCAAAGTGTAAATTTTTCTATCTTTAATGAAAAATTTGGAACAATATTTTAAATTTTGTCATCTCTTGGAGAAAAATCTGAATTGTAGTGTAATATTTTATATTATCTTATGAAAATAGAATTGATCAATAACTTATTTCATTTTTCATTGAGAAAATTCAGAATCGAAGTTGAACTTTTCATTTCCGGAAAAATATTTGGAACAGAACTTTAAATTTTTTCATCTCTTTGAGAATGAACTTAAAACTGATGTGACCGAAAATTCAGAATTATATCAAAGTATAACTTTTTCTATCTTCTATGAAAAATTTGGAACAATATTTTAAATTTTGTCATCTCTTTGAGAAAAATCTGAATTGTAGTGGAAAATTTTATATTATTTTATGTAAATAGAATTGATCAATAACTTATTTCATTTTCATTGAGAAAATTCAGAATCGAAGTTGAACTTTTCTTTTCCGGGAAAATATTTGGAACAGAACTTTAAATTTTTTCATCTCTTTAAGAAAGGTCGGAATTGAATTTAAGAAAATTTTTCCTATCTTCTATGTAAAAATTTAGAACTGAACTTTAAATTTTTTATGTCATGGTGAACTTAAAACTGAAGTGGAAGCTTTTTATTTTCTCTTGAGAAATTAGAATTGAATTGTGTTCGTTGGTAAAATTCAGAAGAGAACTTGAACTTTTCTATCTTCTATGAAAAATTTGGAAGTATTTTAAATATTTTCATCTCTTTGAGAAAAATCTGAACTGAAGTGGAAAATTTTGATATTATTTTGGGAAAATAGAATTGATAAATAACTTATTTCATTTTCATTAAGAAAATTCAGAATCGAATTTGAACTTTTCTTCTTCCGGGAAAATATTTGGAACAGAACTTTGAATTTTTTCATTTCTTTGAGAAAAATCTGAATTGAAGTGGAAAATTTTATATTATTTTAGGAAAATAGAATTGATCAATAACTTATTTCATTTTCATTGAGAAAATTCAGAATCGAAGTTGAACTTTTCTTTTCCGGGAAAATATTTGGAACAGAACTTTAAATTTTTTCATCTCTTTGAGAAAGGTCGGAATTGAATTTAAGAAAATTTAGAATTATATCAAAGTAAAACTTTTTCTATCTTCTATGAAAAATTTGGAACAATATTTTAAATTTTTTCATCTCTTTTGAGAAAAATCTGAATTGTAGTGGAAAATTTTATATTATTTTATGAAAATAGAATTGATCAATAACTTATTTCATTTTTTATTGAGAAAATTCAGAATCGAAGTTAAACTTTTCTTTTCCGGGAAAATATTTGGAACAGAACTTTAAATTTTTTTCATCTCTTTTAGAATGAACTTAAAACTGATGTGGCAGAAAATTCAGAATCGAAGTTGAAGTTTTCTTCTTCCGGGAAAATATTTGGAACAGAACTTTAAATTTTTTCATCTCTTTGAGAAAAATCTGAATTGAAGTGGAAAATTTTATATTATTTTAGGAATATAGAATTGATCAATAGGTTATTTCATTTTCATTTAGAAAATTCAGAATCGAAGTTGAACTTTTTTTTTCCGGGAAAATATTTGGAACAGAAGTTTAAATTTTTTCATCTCTTTGAGAAAGGTAGGAATTGAATTTAAGAAAATTTAGAATTATATCAAAGTATAACTTTTTCTATCTTCTATGAAAAATTTGGAACAATATTTTAAATTTTGTCATCTCTTTGAGAGCAATGCCATCTGATGTAGTCACGGCTATGTTTGATCAAGAAAATATCTGAATGCATTTAAGGTATAGTATGAATGGCTTGCAAAAAATACGAAAATACTACTACTAGTAACAACTCACTGCACTACAAAACCATCTGATGTATTTTTGCCAGAAGAAAGATCATGGATACATGTTTTTTTTTTTTTTTTTTTTTTTTTTTAACTGGTATTTTTTCAATGAAGCCCATAACACATTGCAGAAACCCGTCTGCTAGGCCAATGTACCGTTCCTAGTAATAGATGAATGACCCTGGTAAGGCATATTACGCAATCACTCGTGATATATATTGATGCCTTACTACTATTGTTCTAACTAGACGACCCTTGTGTTTCAAGAGTCGTTCTTAAAGTATAGGGATAAAATTCGAACCTTAGCGTAAGGAACGAGGTGTTGAGGAGGGGGTGACCCTCTTCATGTACGTGATAATTTCTGTTTGCTTTAAGTTTTAATGTTGCTCTTTACTTTCAGTTGAAAAAACTTGTTTATTATTTAATTTTTAATATTTTTTTAAATAATACCAGGTAATCTGGCCCAACCTTTACGGAGAAATCCCCTCCCAGCGGAAATATCCTCTAGACAATTAAATCTCGGTGAAAATTTAACTCGACAATTATCCTTAATACTGTCACTCAACGCGTAAAATTAAGACGGTAAAGAGACAGAAATACATATAAAAATAACGTTTTATAGGAATTCTGGGAAAGTTCCGCCATATGAAATTTCCCCTGACAAGTTCACCCTCTGGAAACTTCCCTCCTTTAGGAAAATTTTCATGTAGAAAAACCCCAGCAGAAAATTCACCCCCCTCCCATCCGAAAATGTACACATACTTCTCAATAATAAATGCTATGCGTAAACAATTGACAAATCCTTTAAACCTTTTCCTGGAGCTGTGGGGGGGGGCCCTCCAATACTTTTGGTAACTTAAAAAGGTCACTAGAACTTTTAATTTCTGTTCAAAAGAGCCCTCTTTAAATATTCTTGGACTACTGGGTCAATACAATCCCCCATAGGAAAAAAAATAAATAAACACGCATCCGTGATCTTTCTTCCAGGAAAAAATAAAAAAATCCACATTTTAGAAGATACGAGGTTAAAACCTCTGAAAAAAGGTTTAATGATACGCTGAATCTGATGGCGTGAACTTCATTCGGATTTTTTTTACTTTTAAGAGGTGTATCCCTTTTTTTGGAAAATCGGGCATATTTTCCCAGGTTCGTAACCTTTGATGTGTAACACAAAACTTAATAAAATTCGTATATTTAGGATCAGCATAATAAGCCAATTCTTTTGATATATCTATCGGTATCAAAATTTCGATCTTTAGAGTTTCTGTTATTATTGAGCCGCGATGCTCCTTACTTATTAACTCCGTTACCATTAACTGTTTGATTTCGGTACCGTGGCCTCTATGGCTTCGAAACAAGACTGCTAGAAACAATGTTGTTTTCTAAGACTCTGCTTTCCCACTCTTTTGGATGTGTTTTAACTAGAAATTTTGTTTAAGATTTTCAATTGCAAAAGAAAACCTTTGCCTCGGCTATTCTACAATCGGCGTACTTTAATAAGAATGGGAATTTCGTTGTTCTGCTGGCTGAAGTTCGTTGCGTAAGTTAATTCGTAAGTTACGTATATATATTACTAGTAAAAACGTTCGTAAATAAAATTAAACAACTTTCGAGAAAGCCATTTAACCAAAAAAAAATTTAATCAATATGCATTTTTTTTATTATTCATGTACGGTGAGCCAAAATCAAAAACGTTTAAAAATTAAAGAAAAAAACAATTTTTTTTTTAACTGAAAGTAAGGAGCAACATTAAAACTTAAAATGAACAGAAATTATTCCGTTTATAAAAGGGGCTGTCCCGTCCTCAACGCCTCGCTCTTTACGCTAAAGTTGACTCTGTCTCACAACTCTGTTTTTTAAAACAATGAAAAAACTTTAGCATAAAGAACGAGGCATTGAGGAGGGGACAGCCACTTTCATAAATGGAATAATTTCTGTTTGTTTTAAGTTTTAATGTTGCTCCTTACTTTCACTTAAAAACACTTGTTTTTTTTTAATTAACCTAAGAACGAAAATTTGATCAACACATCTTCTTTTTTCTTTCAATACCATTGTTCTTCTTTTGTAACTCTATCCGTGCAATCTCTCGTGTCTTAAAAGCTATATTTCTAATTCAAGTATTTGGTTTATTAAGTGCCAATATTAATTCTGAATTAAAATTTACTATAAGATTGCATAACAAGCTGATTTCTCGTTTACAGTGGCCTTCAAATTGTAGAACGTAAGACCAAAGTATAAACACATAGTATATACAAAGTATATACTTTGCGTAAGACTATAGATAAAATTTCGGACCATAAAGATCGACCAGTTTCCTTAAGATCAAGAATCTAAATCAAGAATTAGTATTATAACCTGGATATATCCGGATATCGCCAATACAAAAAAAAACATCTTAATTCATCTAAGCCCTAATGTGAGAGAACAAAAAAAAAGACAATTAAAGTGAAGAGCCCAGTTTTATAAAATTCGGTGCAATTGTTTATTTACCGTCCCAGACTGTTTAATAGCCAGTGACAAAATAAGCACTATTATCACAAAGCCTCATGTAAACACAAGAAACTTTAAACATCTACAGTTTGTACAACCTTTTCCAATTAATTCAAAGAAATTCTCAGACATTAAGATCAAGCGCATCTAGCTACTGTAAGGGAAATACGCCCTAAACAAGGATCAGTAGCTCAGTATTTCCCTGAAACTAGGGGAAGAAACATGAGTTGTCCTTTTCGTTCCAAGTCTGAGGAGAATATAATAGAGGAAAAGGAAGCAAATATAGGAGAATTAAATGAAGCAATTAGTTCTTTGATATTGTTGCCTGTAAAGTATCAGTTTTTGTATCTTACTTATTTATTTATTTACTCATTTATTATTATTTATTTCTTACTTATTTATTATCTTACTTACTTATTTATTTATTCTTATTTTTGACAAGAAGCTTAAGGGTGTTTTATTTAACAATTGTTTTTATTCAATTTTTAATCCATGCCACTACTTAATATTTGGTACTTATCTGTTATAGCCACCACACTCAAGAAGTGAAGGTAGGTGAATCCCAATGAAATATACCTAAGTATGATGAAAATAAGATACTTTAGTAACAAACCTATGGAAACTACAACAGAGAATTATGGAGACCAGGCTCCCCAAACCACATTATATTAAATGGTTTCGAGCCTAACCTAACCAAAAAACAATGTAAAATAATTAAAATATATCTACATTGTAGCGTATATACACTCTCTCACGCTAAGCTGAAAGAAACTACAGAAAGAAACTGGTTCTGTCAGACCAAGAACTTGAGTGAGGTGGCAACAACAAATAAGTACCTATTATTTTTTTGTGGTTCAGAAGTTTGTTTATAATGCCTAGAAATTACTGACATACCTGAAAGCTACCTTCATGTCTGTCCCCTTTAATATTTAGATTAGTACAATCTCCCTCTGTAATCATAATGTTCATAAAAAATTCAAAATTTGAGTATTAAAACGAACAAAAGCCCAAAGCTTCTTTTATTCTAAATACCAGCTTTTATTAAGGCTAGAGCTACCCATGATGAGGCAACTGTCGCATTGTATTCAGAAGGAATTGACATTTCTGTCAAATCTACAATTTCTCAATGTATTATCAGAATTTGAGGGTTAAAATGAATGAATGTCAAAAAGTTCTAATTTTGTTGTTGCCATTCTTCGTGTGGACACCTCTTTTCTTTTTTTAATCCAAGCTTCAAAACGAACGAAAAGGTCAGATGTTTGTTAGTATCTTCTTTGACTTCTTTATCTAACTGTTGATGTTCTCACATTTAACTAAGACAGTAGCTACCGCTAGGAAGGCGACTAGGCTGGTTTATTGTGCTGCAAAGGAATAGGTGTACCTGACAATTCTCTAATTTTTTGGCTATTGTTTAATTTGGCTTCGTAAAAATTTGGCTGGTATAGTTAATGCATAAACGAAGGGTTTTGAACTTTTTTTGTGGCAATTCTTCATATGAATTAAATAAAGAAAAAAAAGTTTTTTTAAATGAAAGTAAAAAGCAACACTAAAAATTAAAACGAACAGAAATTATTACATATATGAGGAGGGGGGGGGGTGCTCTTCCTCAACACCTCACACTTTACGCTAAAGTTTTTTAGCACTTTTAAACATAGCTTCTTATTGTTCTAATGTAACGAACATACTGTTTCAGAAGTCATTCTTAAAGAATTGGGACTGAATTAAAACTTTAGCATAAAGAGCGAGATATTGAGGAGGAGAAACCCCCTCATATACATAATAATTTCTTTTCATTTTAAATTTTAATGTTGCTCCTTACTTTCAGTGGAAAAAACTTGTTTTTTCTGTATTTAATTTATGATCGGTTTTTAAATGATGCCAGGAAACCTGACTACACCTCCACGGAAAAATTCTTCCTCCCCACGAATTTATTCTCTAGACAATTCCATCCTAGTGAAAATTTATCCCGGACAGTTACCCTTAACATCTCCATGCGTAAAATTGGGTCGGCAAGAGACAGCAAGACAAAAGAAGAATTTTGTAAAGGAATTCTGGCTAATTCCCATAGTGTAAAATTTCCCCTGAAAAATTTACTCCCTGTATTCCCTCCGCATAGAAAATTATCCCCGTCAAAAATCCCACCAGCAGAAAATTCCCTCCCCCCCCCATATGAAAAATGTATGAATATAGGTACTTCCCTATATTATAGGTGTGGGCTTTGGGTTCAGTGTGGTGTCTCATTTTTCTTCCGAGTATATCTAATGTATTATTATTTCTTTTCATTATTTGTTATTATTTTTTTTTTTTTGGGTGCCTATTTTCGAGTATAAGTCACTATGTAGGCACCCTCTGTAAATATTTTCTTTTCCATTGACTCGTATTGTAAAAGTGTTATTTTGTCTTGTAGCGAATTAATGAGAAATTAAAAGAACTTGAGCTTGAACTTGAATCCCAATAACAAATACTTAAGTAAACAATGGGCAAATTTTGCAACTTAAAGACCTTTCCCCAGGGGCTGGGGGGGGGGGGTAATGGTATCTCAAAAGACATAGTTATTTGGCCTTTCAACTATGCTGAACAAAATGGCAATCTCAAAATTTTGATCCGATGATTTTGAGTAAAAGGGTGTGGGAGGGGACCTAGTTGCCCTCCAATTTTTTTGGTCACTTTGAAAGGGCAATATAACTTTTAATTCACATTAAAATGAGCCATTTCTCGATATTCTAGGACTTCTGGATCGATACGATCACCCCTGAGAAAAAAAAATAAATAAACACGCATCTGTGATCTTTCTTCTGGCAAAAATACAAAATTCCACATCTTTGCAGATAGGATATTGCAACCTCTAAAGTAGAGTTCTCTGACACGCTGAATCTGATGGTGTGATTTTCATTAGGGTCTTATGACTTTTTGGGGGTGTTTCAAAAATTTTGAGTAAAATTTTCTCAGGCTCGTAACATTTAATGAGTAAGACTAAACTTAATAAAACTTATATATTTGAAATTAGCATAAAAAGCCCATTCTTTTAATATATCAGTTCGTATGAAAACTCTGTTTTTTAAAGTTTCTGTTTTTTAAAGTTAGTTACCACAAACTGTTTGATTTATATTAAAACGAGACCTACCAGCGATGTTGCAAAAAGGCTTTATCATTGAGTTCTAAATATGTGGGTATATGTATAAATTTTATAATTTGGAAGAAAATAAGCATTAAAACGAACAAAAAGTCCTTTTTTTATTTTGTTGTTGTTATGATCCTTCATCACAAATTTATTAAGACGGGAGCTACCAATGATGAAGCGACAAAGCCCTTTTATTGTGCCCAAAAGGGATTGGTTTGTCTAAGAGCTCTGTAATTTTTCAAATTAATCTCAAATTTTGAGTCTTGAATCAAATTTTTCGCTTGCCACTATTCAGATCATCTTTTATCAAGACTATACCTACCAACAATGTGGAAGCAAGGCAATGTGAATTTGATTATTTCAATTGAATTTGAAAATAAATTTCAAAATTATAACGAACATAAAGTCCAAAGGTTTTTCACATTTTGTTTTTCTTCTCGGCATTCTTCGCTATAATCTATGCTATCTTCGCTTAGAAAATTCTTAGCTGTCGGCCTCTTTCAATAAAACTTAAAAAACGTTGATGATTGGATGTCTATCTAATTTTCATCCTATATTTATTTTTCCGATAGCATTAGGCCTAAAGACTAATAGCTTTAATCGCTTCTCTTAAAGTAAGTACCTTTTGGTTATTCAGAGCCCTTCTCGAACTTTTTTGTAAGTACTCAGTCGAAGACTTCGCGCAAAAACTCCGCCAGATTTTTTTTTTTTTAAACTGAAATCGCATCCTGTTGGGTATACATTTGGTTATTTATGTTTATTTGTTTCATTGTAAATATGTTAACAAATGTGTTTCAATTCAATTTAATTTCTTTAACTATTAAAATAAAAATAAAACATAACATCGATAATAATAAAAATCCTAGAAGAGAACTTGTTCAGGACGAAACAAGAAAAAAAAATTAAAGTGACATTTTTTTCATTGTAAATATGTTAATAAATGCGTTTCAAATTCTAATTTGGTTCCATCTCCTGGATATAAATTTCTTTTATTATTACAAAGCCAACCGGTATTATGCAAGCCCTTGTTATATTATATCATTATTTTTTTTTAATCTTTGGTTCTAACAAAAAGTTTAATCTTTGGTTCATGAAAAAAGTAAAATATCAGATCATAATCATATTTCAAACAAGATTAAATCCGATGCTCCCTATCCGAATATCAAATAGCTAAACGTAAGATGTAGTTTTTGAATAGAGATAAAAATTTTAGTGACTGGGATTTAATTTCCCTAGGGGAAGAAGGTAAAATTTTTAAAAGAATTTGGTGATTTCTATGAGAGACTTTAGCCAAATTCTGGGGTTTTGGCAGGGTACTTAAACCTAAGAATCTCTTCCTCTACGTATGGTCCTAGTTGAAATATATTTTAAGTCCAGTTTTTGTAAAAGAAAAGGCCCGGGGCATCCTCCCCAGAACTATCGAGCTTACCTGCAGTAATTTATGTCTGTAATATATAAATTTCTGATGCTAGGTGAAGTGGAAAACGTCTAGTCCTAATGCAACTTCAAGTTAGTTTTAAGCAGTAATTTAGTCATAATAGGGATATATTTAAAATCAGAAACCCTAGGTATAAAATCGGGTGTTGGTTTTGATTGACTAACAAAGATTATTAATTTCTGACTGCACCCATAAAAGTAGAATGAATAATCTAAGCGTGTTTTATAATTTTTTCCCTATAGGCACTTCATATGGAAGTGGTCGTCGCATAAACTTCGAAGAAATTCAGAGGAGTTCGATTGCAAATGCGAGTTCTAGCGCCCTTTTTAAGAGTCAAAAGTGATCGGAGGGCCACTAGCCCCCCACCGCACCCTCATTTTCCCAAATGAATCCGATAAAAATTTTAGATAGCCATTTTATTAAAAATAGTTCAGAGGTCAGATAAAAAAAAGACTCCGACGTCGACACAAGTCCACAGGCCCAGGGGGCGGGGGTTTCAGATTATGCCTGGGGGCATATTTGGTTCTTATGGAAGAGATTCTCGTATAAACTTCAGAGAGGGTTCATTTGATTGGAAATTGAAAGTTGAAGTTCACTTAAAGAGTTAAAACAGATCAGAAGGCAACTAGCCCTCTCCCCTCCCAGTCCTTTTTTCCTCAAAGCCCTCCAATAAAAACTTTGAGGTAGCCATATTTTAAAAATAGTCCAAATATCATTTAGCGAAAACTCCGGGGTCGACACAACCCCCTACGGCCAGAGAGCACGCGTTGTATTTTATGCACTGGGGGTATACATGGTTCTTATTAAAGGGATGCTCGTATAAACTTCAGAGAGGGCTCATTTGATTAAAAATTGAAATTTCGAGCTCACTTTTTAAGAGTCAATAGAAGTCCAAAGGCATCTAGGCCCCCTCCCCACCTCTTTTTTTCCAAATCCATCAGATGAAAATTTTGAGCTAGACATTTTGTTAAAAATAGTTTAAAGGTCGAATAAGAAAAACTCCGGTGTCGATAAAACCCCCAGGGCCCGGGGCAGGCGTTCCAAGTTATTCCCTGGGGACAGTTACGGTTCTTATGAAAGGGATTATTTTATAAACTTCATAGAGGGCTCATTTGATTGGAAATTGAAAGTTCTACTTCACTTTTAAAGAGTCAAGAGGTCGGAGGGCAACTTAACTTCCTCCCCCCCAAGCCGTTTTTCCCTAAACCCATCCACTACAAATTTTAAGATAGCCATTTTTTAAATAGTTCAAAAATTAGATAATAAAAACACCGGTGTCGACGCAACCCCCAGGGCTCAGGGGATAAGCGTTGTTAAGTAATGTCCTGGGGGTGTATATGTTACTTATGAAAGAGATGCTCGTATAAACTTCAGAGAGGGCTCATTTGAATGGAAATTAAAAGTTCTAGTTCACTTTCTTAGAGTCAAAAGGGGATCGGAGGGCAACTAGCACCTCCCCCCTTCATGCCTATATCTTCCGCAAGCCCATCCGATAAAAATTTTTAGGTGAACATTTTATAAAAATATTTCAAACATCAGATATTCAAACTCCGGGGTCGACATAACCCACCAGGACGCGGGGACAGGCGTTGTAAGTAATATCCTTGGGGCATATATGGTTCTTATATAATGAATGCTCGTATCAAGTTCAGAGAAGGCTCCTTTTATTGAAATTTGAAAGTTCTAGTTCACTTTTAAAGAGTCATAAAAGATCGAATGGCCATTAGCCCCCCCCCTCCCCCCGCCCTTTTCCACAAGCCCATCCAATAAGAAATTTGAGATGTTTATTTTGTCTAAAATAGTTAAAACATCAGTTAGTAAAAATTCCGAGGTTGACACAAACCTCTTCTTTGCTCTTATTAATTAAAAAAACTGATTCCACAAAATAAGTTTTTCAAAGAAATGTAAAGAACTCCATTAAGCAAAAAATGAGCAAAAATAAAATCAATTAATCTACCAAGCGTAAAACTACCACAAATCAGCATTGGTAAATAAATGAAACCCAAAACGAACAGAAATTACAATAAATAACCGAGTCAAACTCAAAACGAGCAGAAATTAACAGAAGTTGGGCTCAAAACCCCTATGCCTTCCCAAGGCCAGAACATAATTTGCACTTTACTGAAAAAATATGAAGGTTTTTACTTTTATAACTTTAATAAATCAAATAGTATTAAGATTTTGATTACTAAATATCAGTATATGCATACTAAACTGACAATGACATTCATTTGTATTTTTTTCAGTGAAGTGCAAATTATGTTCTGGCCTTGGGAAGGCATAGGGGTTTTGAGCCCAACTTATGGTAATTTCTGCTCGTTTTGAGTTTGACTCGGTTATTTATTCTAATTTCTGTTTGTTTTGGGTTTGATTTATTTATCGATGCTGATTTGTGGTAGTTTCACGCTTGGTAGATTATTTGATTTTAATTTTGCTCATTTTTTGTTTAATGGAGTTCTTTACTTTTCTTTGAAAAGCTTATTTTGTGGAAAAAGTTTTTTTAATTAATTTCTGTTCGTTTTAAATTGCCATAGTCTTTTCAGAGAAAAAGAAAATAATACTTTAAATATTTTCATTTTTTAAAGATTTATAGTTTGGCCTGCTATTTGTATTCTGGAGAAAAATTTTCAGCAATTTTTAATAACACATACCCTCTTAATAATCTGGACACAAATAGAAGTGTTTAATTTAGTTTCATACCTCGTCTAGTTGACCTGAAATGGAAAACTTGATACCATTCGCAAAAAAATCTGTTTACTTTCTTTGATAGCTTGGATACACTTACGCTATTTTGATTTGTTTAAATTTTAAGAGCAGAAACAGCCTCAAAAATTTGAACATAAAACCTCAGTCGTTCTTGGGATACTGCTGAGGTGCTATATTGGGAATTAGCATTAACATAGTACATTTTGATATAATCTTATGGCAACATTTAGTTTTTAAACATAAAGTCAAATGGGAGGGTGGGCGTGGGAGGGGGATTAGTTTTACTCCAATCACTTTCGACTATTAAAAAGGGCTTCAGCCCTTTTCATTTTCAATCGAATGAGGCCTTTTCGAAGTTCCTACGACAACTCCTTCGATACAAAGTGCCCTGGTATAAACAACAACAACAACAACAACAACAAAATAATACATTATACCCACATCGATCTTTACTATAAAAATGTCAAGACTTCCAATCCCTTTTGACTATTAAAAAGGGCACTAAGCCTTTGGATTTCCAATGGAATGAGCCTTTTTTGAGCATCTGCGACTATACTTCCTATAAACACCTTATATGCCCCCAGGGCATAAATTAAAACTCTTACCCTAAGGGCTGTGTGGGTGGTTGTCTTCCTCTAAGACCTAATTTCCAGAACTTTCAACTACGTTAAACAAAATGGCTATCTCAAAATTTTGATTGGATGTGTCTGGGGAAATAGTGGGCGTGAGAGGGGCGTTAGTCTTTCTCCAATCACTTTCAACTATTAAAAAAGGCAATAGCACTCTCAATTTCCAATCAAATGAGCCCTTTTGAAGTTTTACGACAACGCTTTCGATAAAAAACTTATTTGCCACCAGGGGATAACTTACAACCCTCGCCTTGAGGACTGGGGGGGGGGGTTGTCATCCTCTCAGACCTGATTTCCAGAACTTTCTACTAGGTTGAACAAAATGGCTATCTGAAAATTTTGATTGGATGTTTTTGGGGGAATGGTGGGCGTGAGCTACGGTCCAATCACTTTCAACTATTGAAAAGGGCACTAGCCCTCTCAATTTCCAATTGAATGAGCTCCTTTTGAAGTTTTTATGACAACTCTATCATTAAAAACCTTATATGCCCCGGGGCATAACTTACAACACTTGCCCTGGGGAGTCTGGGGGGTTTGTCATCCTTAAACACATAATTTCCAGAACTTTCAACTACGTTGAACAAAATGGCTATCTCTAAACTTTGATTGAATGTGTTTCAGGAAATGGAGGGCTTAAAAAAGTTGGGTTAATTACTCTCCACTCACTTTCGAATATTAAAAAAGGCAATTTCAATTTCCAATCAAATGAGCCCGTTTTGAAATTTCTACAACAACTTTCTATAGAAACTTTATATGCCCCAAGGGCATAACTTACAACCCTTGCAGTGAAAGCTCTGATGGGGTTATCATCCTAAAAGACCTAATTTCCAGAACTTTCAAATACGTTGAACAAAATGGATATCTCAAAATTTTTATTGGATGTGTTGGGAAAATGGTGGGTGTGAGAGGGGAATTAGTTGCCCTTCAATCACTTTAGACTATTAAAAGGGGTAATAGTCTTTTCAATTTTCAGTTGAATGAACCCTTTTGGATGTTTTTACAACATCGCTTTCAATAAAAACCTTACATGCTCCCAGGGCATAACTTAAGACCCTTCCCCTGAGGGTCGTCGGGGGGATAGTTTGTCATCCTCAAAGACCTAATTTCCAAAACTTTCAACTACGCTGAATGAAACAGCTATCTAAAAACTTTGACTGGATGTGTTTGGGGAAAAGGTGGATGTGAGAGGGGGGTTAGTTGCCCTCAAATCATTTTCGACTATTAAAAAGGGCACTAGCCCTTTGAATTTCCTATCGAATGAGCCCTTTTTCAAGTTTCTACGACAAGGATTTCAATAAAAACCTTATATGCCCCCAGGGCATAATTTATAACCCTTGTCCTGAAGACTGTGGGGAGAGTGTCCTGCTCAAAGGTATAATTTCCTGAACTTTAATCTGCGTGGAACAAAATGGCTATCTAAAAATTTTGATTGAGGCATTTCAATTTCTAATCGAATGAGCCCTTTTTGAACTTTCTGCGACAACGCTTTCTATAAAAACATTATATACCCCCAGGGCATAACTTACAATCCTATTTCTGATGGCTCTGAGGCGGTTGTCATCCTCAAAGACCTAATGTCCAGAACTTTAAACTACGTTAAACAAAATGGCTATCTCAAAATGTTGACTGTATGTATTTGAGGAAATGATGGGCGTGTGGGGCTAATTTCCCTCCAATCACTTTCGACTATTAAAAAGAGCACTAGCCCTTTGAATTTCCAATCGAATGAGCCTTTCTGGAAGTGTCTACGACAATGCCCTCTATTAAAACCTTATATACCCAAAGGGCATAGCTTAACACCCTTACCCTGAGGGTTGTAGGGGAGTGTCCTCCTCAAAAACATATTTTCTATCTGGAAATCAACCTCGCTGAACAAAATGGCTATCTCAAAATTTTGATTGAATGTGTTTGGGGGAATGATGGGCGCAGGGGTGGGGCTAGTTTCCCTCAGATCACTTTTGACTATTAAAAAAGGGCACTAGCCCTTTGAATTTCCAATCGAATGAGCCTTTTTTGAAGTTTCTACGACAACACCTTCTATGAAAACCTTATATGCCCCCAGGGCATAACTTAAAACCCTTGCACCGAGGGTTGTGGGGGAGTTTCCTCCTCAAAAAGATATTTTATATCTGGAAATCAACTAAATTGAACAAAATGTCAATCTCAAAATTTTGATTGGATATATTTGGGGGAATTATGAGTGTGGGGGGGGGCTAGTTGCCCTCCAATCAATTTCGACTATTAAAAAGGGCACTAGCCACTCCAATTTCCAATCGAATGAGTCCTTTTTGAACTTTCTACGGCAACTCTTTCGATACGAAGTGCCCGAGTATGGAGAATAACCAAAAAAAAAACACATTGTTCACACATCGTTCTTTACTTAGGCAGCGCTAGCGCGCTGCCTATGATATTGTTACTTTGATGAACGTTTGATTTTGAAAAAAAAATTAATTTGAAATAAGAAATTTATAAAAACTTGAAACTTTTTGCATTCAAAAACGAACAAAAATTAATGTAAAAAAGATTTTCGAAAAAGAATTTTTTCAAAGAAAAGTAAAGGTCATTTTAAACTTAAGATCAGCAGATACAAATACCTGTTAAAATTCAACCTCAAAATGACCCAAAACTACTATTAAAGAAGAAATGAAACTTAAAACGAACAGAAATTAAATCAACAATTATAGCAAAAAATACAATAATTAATAATAAAAATTAATAAATAAATCTTAAAGCGAGTAATGGTTAAATTTAATTTGCAAATCAAGCTTAAAACAAAAAAAAATAATATTTTGTTATTGAACTTCACATGAAACCCAAAACGAACAGAAATTAAATAAATAATCAATGCAAACAAACGTGCAATAGATACTATTGTAAATGAATAAATATATCTTAAAATGAGTGAAACTTAAATTCAATATACAAATCAAGGTTGAAACGAAAAAAAAATCACTACAAACAAGAGTTTGGTATCGCCTCCTTCTCTCACTGTAAAAGTCTAAAAGTCTAAAAGTCTATATGTGTCTTGAACAGTCTTGGAAAGTATAAACAAAATCAAATTAAATATTGATATATAGTGATATTAATTGTTGAAAGATCCATCAGTTCAAGATTTTATTTCGCTGTAATTCTATTTTCATTTTCAATGCTGTAAGAGCTGGAAAAGAAAATATTTGTAATATAACTCGTTTTCAGTGAAGTGCCAATGACGCAGTAGGCCTTAGGTTTTTACACTTAAGGAAGGGGGCAGTATCCAAACTCTTGTTTGTGGTGAAAATATATTCGTCTTGAACAATTTTAGAAAGAACTAATAAATTAAACTGAATGCTTGATGTATAATGATATCAATTGCTCTAATCTCATTAGTTCAAAATTTTACTGTAATTTTAATGTTTATTTTGAATATTAAGTTCAAAAGAAAGTATTTGTAATAAAATTCGTTTTCAGTAAAGTGCCAATGACGCAGTAGGTTTTAGACTTGCACAGTGAGAGAAAGAGGAGACACCCTAACTCTTGTTTGTAGTGATTTTTATTATTACTAATATTATTATTTATTTATTACCCGTCAAACAAAAGGTACAAAAGACGGAGTATCACTAAAAAAGAAAATAACACACACACAAAAAAAAAACCATCGAACAAATTACAAAGACGAAAAACAAAACTCTATTAAACATTGTACTGCAGGCACGTAGCATATTTTACTCTTAAACTCCCAAGTACTGAACAAACATAGGCAATATGAGCATCGTTGCACCAAGTCGCAATTGTTAAAAAAAATAAACCAAATAATCATCAGTGAATTAAAAATATACAGCAGATAATCATAACAACTAGTCTATATGTGACAAGAGACGGTAAAACTGTTAAATGACACATACGCCTGCTGGTCTTGAATTCAGATCACTCTCAACAAATGGTTCATTTACTCCGATATGCATAAATATCAGAAACAAAGAAATTATTCAATCACGGTTTTTTTTTTTACTTCATTACATAAAACAAAATGCTTAAAAGAATGGATAATTAATAAACGGTTGAATTATTAGTAACATGCGCAATATATTATCAGAAAAAAATTCACACCAAGATTGAGAGTAACCAGCGTCAAATAAATTGGACTCTTACGAAAAGAGACTAAAACATCATTCAATTTAAAATTGCAAAAATTATAATATTAACTCAATTACAGCTGTTTTAATAAAATAAGCAACTGACAATAAAATTATAAACTCCCACTTCCTAGATTTAAGGCACGGAAAGCTTTCCCCATTTTTAATTAAGTCTTTATTTATTTGTAACCAGTCTACAACAAAAGGAAAACGCAGACGGATTATAAACGAAAGAAAAAAGAAGGGACGAGACACCAGGGTAACAAAATCAAATTGACAGTGGTTCACTGCCGTAGCAAATGGTACCAAGGGTGGGAAGACCAAGCTTGAATTGCCTATTCAATTTCCGTTTCCCTCGTTTTAAGAATTATTTGTTTATTTACAATAGTATCTATTGTATGTTTGTTTGCATTGATTGTTTATTTGATTTCTGCTTGTCTTAGGTTTGTACTTCAATAGCAAAATATTTTTTTTTTTAAGCTTGATTTGCATACTAATTTAAGAATTACTGGCTCTATGATTTGTTTATTCATTTATATTATTACTTCTATGTTTTTTGCTATGATTGTTTGTTTAATTTCTGTTCCTTTTGGGTTTCATTTATTTTTTATAGTAATTTCTGGTCATTTTGAGTTTGAATCTAACAGGGACTTGTATCTGGTGATCTTAAGTTTAAAATGGCCTTTACTTTTTTTGAAAAACTTCTTTTTGGAAAAATTTGACGTTTACCTTTGAAAAAGAAGTTTTTCTTTGAAAAACTTCTTTGAAAAACTTTTCTTTGAAAAAATTTCGGAAAAACTTGACGTTTACAGCTACCATCAAATATGTTTCTTACATAGGTTAAACATAAAGGATAAAAAAAATTTAGCCCAAAACGATGTTAGCCCAAAATGATTGTGGGCTAACACCGTGGCCCGTTCTCCACTTGATGTCATGCAATTTGCTTATAGCTTTGTCTTATCTGTAGTCTTGGAACTAGAAACAAATAATGAACTATCATCAATAATAAATGAATTCTGGAACACACCCTTAGTTAGTGAGTCTAGACCACCGTTAGTAGTATGTTACCTTATACTTCTACGACTTTATGTTCCTTCCCGTGATATTTTACGACTTTATGTTCCTTCCCATGCTATTCTACGACTTTATGTTCCTTCCCATGATATTCTACGGCTGTATGTTCCTTCACATGTTATTCTACTACTTTATGTTCCTTTCTGTGCTATTCTGGACCTTGTATACACCTTTTCAAAGAGAGTGAGTATCCTCTCACATGGTCTTATACTTCTACGACTTTATGTTCCTTTCTGTGTTATTCTGGACCTTGTATACACCTTTTCAAAGAGAGTGAGTAATACCCTTCTGCCGGTTAGCAATGGTGTCTCCTATGAAAACTGCATTTTATAGAGTCTAGTCAAGAAGTAGATTTTATCGATCGAATAAACATAGGGCTGCAACCTCACTAACTCATCCAACTATACACGTCACTTAAAAGTTATGATAATGAGGCTGATGGCGTACAAAAAGATGAGAGGAATATCATTAGGTAATGAATATCGATCGGATGTTGATACTGACGATGAGTTGACTTATACAGGGACCCAGAAGCATCTTTCGACTGGTAAATCAAACCCTGAGGTCTTCAATGTATTTCTATGGTAACCCCCCAATGTACAGGCTACCAAAAAGTTGCATATGATACCAACGAATTTACTATTGAGAAAAACAGTTTTTTATAGCTATTAGCAAAACATCTAGCATAAAGAGCAAGGTATTTCGGAGAGGGCAGCTCACTTCATATACGGGGTAATTTGCATTCATCTTAGTTTTTAATGATGTTCCTTTTTTGTTATTGCGAAAGGGTTACCAAATTGGTGATTAAGACGGGCTTTGTCTAATTCTAGCCGGAAACTCAGAATTGATAGGAGGCAAGATAAAAAAAAGGGGTAATTAGTGATTAGATAACTTTTTAACGTGAAATCTCTGAAAAAAATATTTTTGGAGAAATTATTTAAAAGGTATAGTTTATTTTTTTAATGTATTTTATATCTATTAGCAAAACGTCTAGCATAAAGAGCAAGGTATTTCGGAGAGGACAGCTCACTTCATATACGGGGTAATTTGCATTCATCTTAGTTTTTAATGATGTTCCTTTTTTGTTATTGCGAAAGGGTTACCAAATTGGTGATTAAGACGCGCTTTGTCTAATTCTAGCCGGAAACTCAGAATTGATAGGAGGCAAGATAAAAAAGGGGTAATTAGTGATTAGATAACTTTTAAACGTGAAATCTCTGAATAAAATATTTTTGGAGAAATTATTTAAAAGGTATAGTTTATTTTTTTTTAATGTATTTTATAGCTATTAGCAAAACGTCTACCATAAAGAGCACGGTATTTCGGAGAGGGCAGCTCGCTTCATATACGGGATAATTTGCTTTCATCTTAGTTTTTAATGATGTTCCTTTTTTGTTATTGCGAAAGGTTTACCAAATTGGTGATTAAGACGGGTTTTGTCTAATTCTAGCTAGAAACTCAGAATTGATAGGAGGCAAGATAAAAAAAAGGGGTAATTAGTTCTTTGATAATTTTTTAACGTGAAATCTCTGAATAAAATATTTTTTGAGAAATTATTTAAAAGGTATAGTTTATTTTTTTTAATGTTTTTTATAGCTAATAGCAAAACGTCTAGCATAAAGAGCAAGGTATTTCGGAGAGGGCAGCTCACTTCCTATACGGGGTGATTTGCTTTCATCTTAGTTTTTAATGATGTTCCTTTTTTGTTATTGCGAAAAGGTTACCAAATTGGTGATTAAGACGGGCTTTGTCTAATTCTAGCCGGAAACTCAGAATTGGTAGGAGGCAAGATAAAAAGGGGTAATTAGTGATTAGATAACTTTTTAACGTGAAATCTCTGAATAAAATATTTTTGGATAAATTATTTAAAATGTATAGTTTTATTTTTTTAATGTATTTTATAGATATTAGCAAAACGTCTAGAATAAAGAGCAAGGTACTATGGAGAGGGCAGCTCGCTTCATATACGGGAAAATTTGCTTTCATCTTAGTTTTTAATGATGTTCCTTTTTTGTTATTGCGAAAGGGTTACCAAATTAGTGATTAAGACGGGCTTTGTCTAATTCTAGCTGGAAACTCAGAATTCATAGGAGGCAAGATCAAAAAAATGGGTAATTAGTGATTGGATAATTTTTTAATGTGAAATCTCTGAATAAAATATTTTTGGACAAATTATTTAAAAGGTATAGTTTATTTATTCTAGAGTTAATTACGTAAACCTTTCCAGTGCATGTATTTGACGATGGAGAAATAGGATTAAAGTAATTAACAGATACGATCGAGAATCACCCTCTAGTCACTTAATTGACTTCTGCTCCTAGGTATCTTTCCAGAGCAAGTACTTGAAGATAGAGAAATAAACAAGAAAATAATATGTATAATGGATAGCTCTACCTCTCCGACGTTTTCTGTATAAAACGCAAGTGGTGCTTGAACAGTGTTGTCAATTTAAGGCTGTTTGTGTTTCTTTGAGCTGTGTGTGTCTCTTTGGGCTGTGTGTCTCTTTGGGCTGTTTGAGTCTTTTTGGTCTGTTTATGTTTCTTTTGGCTGTTTGAGTATTTTTGGTCTGTGTTTGTCTCTTTGGGCAGTTTGAATCTTTATGGTCTGTGTATGGGTCTCTTTTGGCTGTTTGTGTTGTTTTTGGCTTCGTCCTTCTGTTGGATATGTGCGTCTCTTTTGACCGTGTAGGGCCTACTTCTCTTTGAGATATATGTATCTCTTTGGGCCGTGTACGTCTTTTTGAGTTGTATGTGTCCCTTTGAGCTCTTTGTGTCTCCTTGGGACTGTTTGTGTTTCTTTGGGCTGTGTGTCTCTTTGGACTGTGTGTCTTTTTGGAGTGTCTGAGTCTTTTTGGTCTGTAGATGTCTATTTGAGCTGTTTGAGTCTTTTAGGTCTGTGTTTGTCTCTTTGGGATGTGTTTCTCTTTGGGCTGTCTGTGTCTCTTGGGGCTTTGTGTGTCTCTTTGGGCTGTGTGTCTCTTTGGGCTGTTTGAGTCTTTTTGGTCTGTTTGTGTGTCTCTTTGGGTTGTTTGAGTCTTTTTGGTCTGTGTTTGTCTCTTTGGGCTGTGTGTGTCTCTTTGGGCTGTGTGTGTTTCTTTGGACTTTGTGCCTCTCTTTGGGCTGTGTGTCTCGCTGGTCTTTTTGAGTCTATTTGATCTGTTTGTGTCTCTTTGGGCTGTTTGAGTCTTTTTGAGCTGTGTGTGTGTCTTTGTGGTGTGTGTTTGTCTTGTTGCTATGTGTGTCTCTTTGGTCTTTTTGAGTCAATTTGGTCTTTTTATCTATCTTTTGGATGTCTTTGTCTCTTAGGGCCGTGTGTGTCTCTTTGGGCTATGTATGTCTCTTTGGGGCATTTGAATCTTTTGGTCTGTATTTGTCTGTATGGGCATTTTTTTTGTCTCTTTGGGCTGTGTGGTCTGTGTGTGCCTCTTTTGGCTGTTTGTGTCGTTTTATGCTTTGTGTATCTCTGTTGGAGGTGTGCGTCTCTTGTCTCTTTGGGCTGGGTGTCTCTATGAGCTTTTTGAGTCTTTTTTGGTCTGTTTGTGTGTCTATTTGAGATGTTTTTGTCTGTATTCTATGTTTTTGTCTCTTTTGGATGTGTGTGTTTATGTTTGCGGGGTGTGTTTCTTTGAGCTTTGTGCGTCTCTTTGGGGTGTGTGTCTCGTTGGACTGTTTGAGTGTTTTTGATCTGTTTGTGTCTCTTTGGGCTGTTTGAGTCTTTTTTGGGCTATGTTTGTCTCTTTGGGCTTCTGTCTCTTTGGGCTGTTTGTGTTTATATGGGCTTTGTGTGTCTCTTTGGGCTGTTTGAGTAATTTTTTTCTGTGTGTATTTATTTTGGGTGTTTTTGTCTATTATGGCTCGTGTGTGTCTCTTTGGGTTTTGTATGTCTCTTTTGGGCTTTTGAATATTTTTGTCTGTATTTGTCTTTTTTGGCGTTTTTTTTTGTTTGTCTCTTTTGGCTGTTTTTTTGTATTTTGGCTGTTTATTTTTCTTTTGGAGTTGTGTGTTTATCTTTGGGCTATGTGTCAATAAGTTTAAGCAATAAATATCTTTAAGCTTAACCCGTCTTTATTCTTTAGAATAGTTCTATTGTAAGCAAGTAACAAACTCTTTCCTGAAGTCACCTCTTGTTTACACAATGCAGAAACTTCATTTAAGAAACTATGAAAAAATTGTAGGTAAGTAACAAATTCTTTAAATAAGGAATGGCAATGCTTATTTTGACTGTACAACCAAAATAGGGAATCTTCTGTGAATAGGAAGTATCCAACAAGTTAAGTGGTCCCATCGAATTTTTTTTTTTAACTTTTTAACATTTGTTTTTGTGGCTATGTAGATTAAGCTTTTAATTTATGAATTTAATTGAATATTGTAATGAGATATAACATTGTAAATTTGAAACGAATAACCGTACCCAGATATCTTTAATATACTCGTGCTCTGGAATACATTTTGCATATAGTAATCACCCCCCCCCCCCCCACAGAAAAATTATTTTTAAAAAATAAAAAATATTTTTCTAACAGGTCTTTTTTCACTGGCTGAGTTTTTAGCAGAGGCGTCAATTAAGGGAGGTCAGGGGGCCATTCTCCCCCGCTACTCTTTAAAAATTACCTTTCATTTATATTTCACAGCCATTTTCCATCTTAGTTATGTGCTATATAAACCAGCGAGACTGGCTAACTGGTCGATTTTATTTGTCACCCCTGTGCATCGGTTTGCACAGCTATTAAATAGCACTGTTGTTTTTTGATGACCTTGTTTTGAAATTTTCCGTCTTTCCCACTCTTGTACCACCCTAATTCTACCATTAGGAGACAATCTTGTTTTGAAATGTCTAAGAGCGCGTCTATGCTATTTTATTACCCAATCTTCGACCGGAAATGTGATTTCTGAGTAGGGTTTATTCAAAACCAAACGTCGGCTGATCAGTTTTTCTTAATTAGGGTCGTTTTTTTACTCATCAATGTGCTAAGATCTTACATCTTTTGTCAGAAAACGCTTAAAAGTGAAATATTTGAACAAAGATCTTACATCTTTGGTCGTTTTTGTGCAAACGTCTTTCATCATTCTGCTCTGATCAGCAGTCTGAGAGCAATAATGAGTAGATCATCAAAGTTCTCTCATCATTGTTCTATATGGCAAAACAGTAGCGGTCTTCACACTTTTTGCTAACATCAGTGAGCTGTAAGATCCTAGAGCAAAGATGAGTTAAAAAACGATAATCTTTGCAGAAAGATGTAATATCTTATATTTAAGATATTAGTGCAAAAAAACGGGCCTGTTGTTTCTTTTGAATAATTCGTAATCGAACTATGATTAAAAAGCGACAATAAACTTTAGATTTTTTTACGGTGAAAATGCGGAAGAAAAATGAAGAAACTGGCAATAGTGACAGGGCTAAAACTGTCAGGTTAGTGGAGATAAATTCCACCTCCTGTGACAGTCCTTCGGAAACAATCGTAACAACAACTTGCTCAGGTCAACATGAAAGTTCGGTCTACGTCCCTGAACCCCTTGCGGGTTCCAGTAGCAGTAGCAGTCAAGAACCTCTCACAGATATCTCTATGACACGTCACGACACACAGCTCAACCTATTCTTGAGAGATATCCGGCTTCCAATTCTAACGGTAGGAAATTCAGTGCAGATTACTATAAGACTTATGAATGGATTGAAAACTCGAAAAACCTGAATTATGTGTTTAGTTTTGATTCCCACCATTTTCTATGGGGACTCTAAGGGCTGGAGAAATTGCTGGAAAAAGGGCTTTCATTGAGTCAAGATTTCAGGTTTGCTTCATTCACTCAGGAACAGGTTTGTTCTGCTCTACTAAAGCTTATATCCACAAATGTGCTAATAAATTATTGGCAGGTTTTAGCAAATTAGGAGATAATTGTGATTTTGAATTATGTTGCTCCAAGCAAGCTGCAGGAAAAAAATGTTCCTGAAAATAGTGATATAAAAAATTG
Source organism: Artemia sp. Qi Xiang Cuo (assembly GCF_049724085.1). Lineage (NCBI taxonomy): Eukaryota > Metazoa > Arthropoda > Branchiopoda > Anostraca > Artemiidae > Artemia > Artemia sp. Qi Xiang Cuo. The sequence goes on along the minus strand of NW_028300390.1, from coordinate 45,465 downwards.
CAGTTGTTTTAAGCAAGGAAATTGCAAATCAGGTCAGAAGTGTTCCTATAATCATGGATATATTAATAATAACCTCGAAAAACATAAGGAAGCTAGTCCAAGAGTTTGTACCCGTTTCTTATATAACGAAGTGCGACCAAACGAAGTGCTCGTTATTGTCTTTTTGTCGTTTTTACCTCACTGGCAAGTGTACTAAAGCAAAGTGTAATTTTGACCATGTTCTTTTATGTAAGTTAGCATCAAGCGGACGTTGTTTCGGGCGTGATAACCTGTATTTTTATGTCCCTCTTCCTTTTTGCAAAAAAAAAAATCAATCTGCAAACAAAACCCAAGTGCACAAACTTCGGGCAAACCCAGCTGTTACCAGTCAGAGATTCCACACTGGAAAGCCCTATTTTTTAGGCAGCACTACGGATCCCATTCCTCCCTTATCAAATACTCCTTATTACCTACCTCCATATCCAATATAAAGCAACATGTCCCAGGTATCCTCTCCCAGAAACGCCCCTCCAACCCAGAAACGCCCCTCCAACCCAGAAACTTACTCACGACTAGTCAATCACCATCGCAGACATTACTGCATCCAACCCTCCCACAATTCCCTTTTACTCATATTCCCAGTCACAAACCCCCTTACATACCCTATCCGCTCCATCCACCCAAAATGTTGTTGACTGGCTCGGGCCTCCACCCGTCATTTGCCAAAGTAAATCCAATTCATGGATACCCTACCAATGGGACTCCGATTTGAGAGTTCATACATGCAAAAATTATCCGTTAATAAGTAGTCCATCCCAAAAATTATCCGCACCATTCCACAGCCCAAATTTAAAACCCACCCCAAAAATTACTGGAACTCAACGACACTCACGTTTCCCCAGTCGTTTAAAATTTCCAAAATTTTTTATCACTAACGCCCAAAGCCTTAATTTCAAAAAACTTACTGAACTCACGGTGCTATCAGAATTAAATAAAATTGACGTTATAGCTGTTGCAGAAGTACAGTCTCATGACCAAAGTTCTCTTCGTTTGTCAAATTATTCAGAATTTATTAAGCTTCGTCCTTTGGACCACCCACTTGAAAAAAAGGAAATGGTGTCATGTTTTTTACTAAATGCAACCTTTTCCCAAAAATTAATCCTGTATTCCTGTTCCAAATTTGGCTAAATATTAGACCCAATGAACTCCCCCGTCCCTATAATATCATTGCAATAGCTGTCTTCTATAACTCGCCTAACTAAATAATGATGCAAATATTATTTACCAATAGATGTAAATAATAACCCTGTTTTTCCTATTGACTCAATTGGGACAATTCTCGAAAAACCTATTTACTGGCTAAATTTAATTTCCATTGACCTTCAAAAAGTTTTTGACCTTGTTAACCACAACCTGCTAGTAGAGAAACTTGTAACTGATTTCAATATTGATTCTTTCCTGGTTAAATTGGCTGCCTCATTTTTATCAAATAGATCGCAGGTAGTCAAATATCAGAATCATTATTCAAGCCACCTCCCTGTACACAATGGAGTAGTCCAAGGTACACTCCTAGGTCCCCCTCCTTTTTTCTGTCATGAGAAATAGTATCGCTAAGGAATTTCCCGACAGATGGAAATTTGTGGATGATCTAATGGTTGTTGAAACCTACTACCGAAACTTAGTAAGTAACCCTATGAGTATTCTCAGTGATATGGCAGATGACGCTACGGAGTTAGACCTGAGAGTAAACCTCTCTAAAACTATGATAATGCCAATTTCTTTCCTTAAAACCTCGCCCTTTTTCCTCAACCCTATCCCCCCAGATATTTCTGTGTCTTTCTTTAAATTAATCGGGGTTACAATATCCTCTAATTTAAAATAGGATATCTACGTGAAAGATATTGTCCATAAAGTTAATGCATCCATGTCTCGCCTTAAGCTCTTGAATAAATTTAACGTCCCCTCATCCCATTCTCTAAGGATCTATGCTTCCTTTGTCTACCCGCATCTTGAATATGCTTGTCCAGTTTGGCATATCCAATGATGAATCAGAAAAAATTGAATCTACTCAAAAAAGAGCCCTAAGAATAATTTCTAAAAAAGCTATGGTACCATATTCACTCCTTCTAAAAAGGCCAAGCTGGAAACTCTTGAGCAGAGGAGAGGAATGCTGTGCCTCCATTTTGCAAAAAATGCAATAAAAAAACCTCGCACGGAAAACATTTTCCCCAAAAGACACTCCCCATCCAGACACCGCTTGCCACGTACTGTTTCTGAACCCGTTCCTATCTTGTCCCCCATCCGTTGCTTAACCTCTAGGTATGAAAAAACCTTTGTCCCCTTCATTAGTGATCAAATAAACCACTAGTTTTTTTTGGTACTGGTACTGGTGATACCCAAGTTTGTGTCCGTTTGGTTCTTGGGTTCCCTCCCTCTTGTTTATTATGTTCTCTTTTAACCTTTCTAACGCTATTTTTACCTCAATCTTTTTTTTTGTTTTTTTTTTAGTTTTACCTTTTAACTTTTTAACTTTCTTACATTTGACGCTTTTTTTTACTGATGAATGGCTTTGCCTTTCTGATATTGTTGTTTTTGGCATTGTTTAGCCAGTTTTTTAGCTACTGTAATATTTAAGGATTTTTTTTTATGACTCCTAAATACGAATTCAACCATTCGGGGCTTGTGATAGTCATCTTTTGAAATAAATATCTTATCTCAAATGACGGTTCTGAAACACACAGGCATTGTATATCAGCATGGACGGGATTTAAGACAAATAGTACTGATACCTCGAGATCTACAGCAAATGCCTTAGTTCAATTCAGATCTCAAGAAGTTCTGGAAAATAGAGATAATGTGAAGAACATTTTTCGCACTATTTGCTTTCTTGGTCGCTAGGGTTTTGCCTTGAGGGGTCATGACGAATCAGAAACATCTGCGAACTGGGATAACTTGGTTGAATTGATAGAGGAAATTTCTAAAGGAAACGGAAATCTGAAGGCCCAGTTACAGCGCCGATATGGTCACTATTGCAGTCATCAGCACCAAAATGATGCAGTCAAACTGATAGGAAATGCTTTGCGCCAAGACATTATTTAGAAGTAAAATCAGCTAATTACTTTGCTATTCTTGTCAACGAGATAAAATATGTTTCTAGAAAAGAACAATTAGCGATCCTACTCAGGTATATATCAAAAAGAAAAGTAGTGGAGCGACCAATCAGCTGCTATCACATGTACAAATTAGACGCCGAGAGCTTATCCACCTCGATTTGTGAAACTATAGGAAAGTATGGTGTAGATTTGATGCAGTATATTGTCCAATGTTATGACGGCGCATCTGTTATGAGTGGGGAATTAAACGGAGTTCAGGCAATGTTTAGGGATAAGGTACCTCATGAAGTTTATGTACACTGTCTTGCCCACAGAGTAAAGTTGGTTTTGACAGAATGCCTATAAAATATTAGCAAACTCTCAGAATTTTCCCCTGTGGTGCAAAGACTTTACGAATTGATATCATGCAGCAATGTTCGACACGAGCTATTTGTGGAATCCCAGCGTATTAGCGGGCAAAAATCTTGGAGCTTGAGAGGACCGCCCAGACTCGCTTGTTTTACGCAGTCCGCTCTATTTCGAAGGTGAAGGCAAGATTTGATTGTATTGTTGCTGTACTTGCCACAGTCTCTGATAGTTCCAACGGCAAGGCTGCGTGTGAGGCAAAAGGGCTACTGGACAAAATCAACTCTGCCTCTTTTGTCTTAACTTTGCACATAATGGAAAAATCATCGTTCTGATAATCATCGTAAATTGTTTATCAGAACAACTTTAATCCGAAAGTTTAAGGATTTATAAGGCACTTGCACTGATTTCTGGGACATATGAGACACTCCAAAAGCTAAGAAATGATAAAGAATGGAACAACTTAAGCAAAAACATATCCAAATTCTTGGCTTTACACGATATCCAGGAATCGAAATCTCCACAATCTAAAGCCAGTGCTCGAAGCAAGAGAAGTCAAGCCATTTCCATTCGTCTCAAAGACTTTCTTTCAAACTCAAGAACCGGTAAACGCAATACCATGCAGCCAGCTCAATCAGACTCCGATAAACTTCTACACTTTGAGGTAATAGACCGTTTCACGAGTGAGATGGACCAACGTTTCATGCAAAATCCTCTGCCCGACGCTTTATCTGCCTTCGAGCCCTCAAGTTCCGATTTTCTCAATTTTTCGAAAGTGGAAAGGTTTATGTTTTATTATCAAGGGATTCTCGATGTCGATGACCATGCCAAAAAATCCCAGCTTTCTCTTGCACAGCTGCATCCGTCAAAAAGTGATATTTCAAAGATGGATCTTTTCGAGCTATCGAAATCTTATCCAACCTCTCAGTTGCCTATTCTGCAGTGCTAAAACTGATGAAGCTAGTTGCTACTTTGCCTGTGACCACTGCCAGCAATGAACGATTCTTCTCGGCAGTAGTGCGTGTGAAGGACTACCTGTGATTGACGCTGTGAAACAACAGACTCAGTGATCTAATGATAGTGGCCGCTGAAAAGCAGGAGGTAAAAAAAATGGATTTGGATTGATTAGTCGACGATTTTGCCAAGCAGCGAAGTTGTCGCTACCCCCTGTTTAGGTATGTTTGCTCAATGTTTTTTTTTGCAATCTTCATTAAAAACAAATCTTAAAAAAAAACCTCACCCTCCCCCTACATTTTTGTGAATTATCGCCCCTGGTTTGTAGAGGTGTGTTTTCTTCGTAGGAAGTAGAAAAGACAGTGAAAGCAGTGGGAGGGTATGAGATATTTTCTGGAAGAAATTAGCGAAGGCTGAAATTTGGACAAAGATGTTTCGTTGTAGCTAATACAAAATATACCTACAATATTTTTTACTATAGCCAGCCGAAAACACAAGATTCAGCTCTGGTGTGAAAAATCAAAAGGCGTTATGTGACATTTTTTGCGTAAGAACTACATTAACAATCTATAAATGATAACTAAATGGGAGACGTACGCCATTTTTTTTAACTTTTTAGGAGAGTAAAAAAACCGAAAAAAAGTTTGTCGGCTGTGGTTGCTCTGAAAGATCAAGCTAATGGAGATAAAGGGAATATATTCTAAACCAATTTTTTATGTTCTTCTCAGTCGTATAATTTAAATTTAAGTATTCCGAGTGAATTGATTTTTTTTATTTTATGCCATATGTCTCCTTTTTCCATGATTTTAAAGGAGACAAATGCCAGGCTTCCATGTTATACCTTCAAAAGATAATCCGGTACTTATGCATTAGCTGGTACCCACGCGAGAAGTTCAGTTTGGTTAATGCTAATGAAATAAAACAAAAAATGATGAAAATATAATAGTTTAGAAACAAATTTGGGCTATATATTTGCATATTAGGGGATGGGGGTAAAGAATACCATTTTAAATACGTAACCTAACCTAACCTAGGTATTTTTTCCCCATAAACCCCAAATACCAATAGTTTAAATATTTTAAGCGCAATGAGAAACTATGGTTTGCGATACAAGTCTCTATTGACAGATACCTGTTTGACTAGTTTCCTTTAGCACAATATATCGCGTGGGTACCAGCTAATGCATACGTACCGATAATCATCTTTTGTCATTCTGGACTGCGACAAGAGCTGATAAAAAAGAGACATATGCCACTAAGATACATGTCTCTTTTTATTATTATTATTATCATTATTTATTGGAAATACCCGTCATACAAAAAAGGAAAAGACGGAGCAATAAGTGAAAAAAAAGAAATACACATAAACTTAGGAGTTGATACATGAGGTTGTTTTAGTTACGAACGCTGAAGCTAAGATCTAAATCAGCTCTTAGAACAAATTACAAAAACGAGAAAGAAAAAGTCGATTATGCACTGCTCTGCAGGTAAGCGACATGTTTCTTTTTTTTAGGCTCCTAAATACTGAACAAACATAAATAATATGAACATCATTGCATCAAGCTGCAATTGGCCAAAAAAAAAAAAAAACCCAAATAATCATCAGTGAATTAAAAAAGATATACAATAGATAATCGTATCAACTAGTGTAAATATGACAAGAAACGTAAAAACAATTAAACGACACTTTCGCCCGCTGGTCTTGAACTTAGATCACTCTCAACAAAATCATTCATTAACTCCGATATATATAGATATCAGAAACAAGGAAATTATTCAATCACGGATCCTTTTACATCTTTACTTAAAGCAATATGCTTAAAAGAACCTATAATCAATAAACAATTAAATTATTAGTAATATACGTAATATATTATCAGAGAAAAATTGACACCAAAATTGAGAATAACCAGCCTCACTTAAATTGGACTAACATGAAAAGAGACTAAATCATCAATCAGTTTAAAAAACTGCAACAATTACGCTAAGCGCGAAAACAAACACTTAAAAAAAGACACAACAAATACATCTTAAATACTGGGCCAGTACTGATGACCAGGGATGGTTCAACTTCATTAAACAGGAATTATAAGCACGAATTTGCTTTTCCACAGCTATAATGGGGTCAGCAATGATGAATTTTCTAATCAGATAAGAATTGCGCGTCCAATAAAAGATATTTTCCGAACCAGAAGAAAACTGAATAAATTTTTGACTTGTCAGAATTTGTGAGCATTTTCCAAAACGGCGATATGTACAGATAATGTGGTAGAGCGACAGAGTTGAAAAGTTTCGAAAGAAGACGGCGGTTGAAGCGTAACTTATTAGTTACAAAAGAAGCATATGATAACCCAGCTCTACGTTCAATGTGAGCAATTAATAGTTGTTGCGTGTGCATTATTGACGAACCAATGGGAAGACCGAGGTAGGTGATATGATCTACTGGCTTAATGCTACTATTTCCGAGAGGAATATCCCTAGGCGACGATTGCTTCCAGTTGAAGAATACTACTTCGGACTTTTCAGCATTGAACTGAAGACCTAGTTTTGCATACTCAGATTGTAGCGTTGTGAAAATCTCGTTTATGCGCTGGATAGTGCGGCTCAAATTCAGAATGTCGTCTGCATAGCATACGAGAGATAAAGCAAGACTGGCAAAGATGAAAGATGTGGGAACAGCTGACTGTGCATCAAGAACTCCATTATTGAAGAGTGAAGGGGAAGAATTAGCGCCTTGACGGGAGTAGAAATGACCCTATTGATCGTGACAGGGCTCCATATATGGGCATAGAGTCCCTAGGGAGAACACCTGTGCTGTCAGTCCGACGGGACACCATATATGGGCATGGAATCCCCAGGGAGAACACGTTTCAGAGAAATTGGTGTTCGTCCAGGAGAATTTTTTCCGGGCGAAGTTTATTAATGTCTTTGGTGTTCGTCCAGGAGAATTATTTTCGGGCGAAGTTTATTAATGTCTTTGGTGTTCGTCCAGGAGGTGTTCGTGAAGTTTGCAAATGCGCATTAACGGTGGGGAAGATATATTTTGATCTTAGAGATGAAGAGATTAACGCGGGAAAGGGTTTCCTAGGAATTTCAAATGTGACAGCGCAGGAATGCCAAAACAAAAGGAACACGCAGAAATTACGTTTAGAGATTATTTGGGCGAAACCATTTTAGACAATTTAGGGAATTATTTGGATGAAACAGTTAGAGACATTTTAGAAGATGATTTAGAAGATGATATGGGGTGAAACTCTGTGGTCGTTATAATACACAAGTTCTATTTGAACAGTGTTATGAGGTCCCCTACCCCAACAACCTCCCTACCCCAAAAGACCTTGACCCCCATACCCCGACCCCGAAGGAAACCAACGCCCCCCCCCCCCCAAAGGGCCACCCGAGCCCCCAAAGGCCTCCCGGACCCCCAAAAACCCCCGAGCCCCCAGAGGTCCCCTAGCCCCCCATTTTTAATACTTTTTTTGTGCACTTGAGACACAAAAGGGCCCCGCCCCCCAAATTGTGACTCCCCCTCCCAACATTAGTGTTTTGTCATGGTTTATCATGTCAAAGTTACATTCTCTTGATTTTTCAAAGTTCATTTTCAATTTCTTTCATTGAAATGAAAGAGTTGGAATATTTCAGTAGTGTTTTGTCATGGTTTACCTTTGTCAGAATTACATTCTCTTAATTTTTCAAAGTTCATTTTGAATTTATATCGTTGAAATGCATGAGTTGGAATATTACAGTTGTGTTTTGTTGTGGTTTATCTTATCATACTTTCAATTTCTTGATTTTTCAAAGTTTTTTTTGGATTTCTTTAATGTAAATCCTAGAGTTGGAATATATCAGTAGTATTTCGTAATTGTTTACCTTTGTCACAGTTACATTATCTTAGTTTTTCAAAGTTCATTTTGATTTCTTTCATTGAAATGCAAGAGTTAGATCATTTCAGCAGTGTTTTGTTATGGTTCACCTCGTCACAATTACATTCTCTTAATTTTTCAAAGTTCATTTTGAATTTCCTTCGTAGAAATGCAAGAGTTAGAATAATTCAGTAGTGTTTTGTGAAGGTTTACCATATCAGAATTACATTGTCTTGATTTTTCAAAGTTCATTTCGGATTTCTATCGTTGAAGTGCAAGAGTTGGAATTTTCAGTAGCGTTTTGTTATGGTTTAACATGTCACAGTTACATTCTCTTAATTTTGCAAAGTTCATTTTGATTTTTTTCCTTGGAATGCATGAGTTGGATTATTTAAGTAGTGTTTTTTCATGGTTTACCTTGTCACTGTTACATTCTCTGGATTTTTCAAAGTTAATTTTGGATTTCTTTCGTTGAAATGCAACAGTTGGTTTATTTCAGTAGTGTTTTGTCATGGTTTACCTTGTCACAGTTACATTCTCTTGATTTTTCAAACTTCATTTTGGATTTATTTCGTTGAAATGCAAGAGTTGGAATATTTCAGTAGTGTTTTGTCGTGGTTTACCTTGTCCCTGGTACTTTCGCTTAATTTTTCAAAGTTCATTTTGAATTTTTTTCGTTGAAAAACAAGAGTTGGAATGTTTCAGTAGTGTTTTTTCATGGTTTACCTTGTCACAGTTACATTCTATTGATTTTTCAAAGTTCACTTTGAATTTCTATCGTTGAAATGCAAGAGTTGGAATATTTCAGTAGTGTATTGTTGTGGTCTACCATGTCACAGTTACATTCTCTTGATTTTCAAAGTTAATGTTGGATTTCTTTCATTGAAATACAAGAATTGGAATATTTCACTAGCGTTTTGGCAGGTTTTACCTTGTCACATTTACATCTCTTGATTTTCAATGTTTATTGTGAATTTCAAGCACTTATATGCAAGAATGGGATTATTTCAGTAGCGTTTTGTCTTGGTTTACCTTGTCATAGTTACATTCTCTTGATTTTTAAAGTTCATTGGGGATTTCATTCGTCGAAATGTGTTTTGTTGTGGTTTACCTTGTCACAGTTACATTCTCTCGATTTTTCAAAGTTTATTTTGATTTTTTTTTCATTGAAATGCATGAGTTGGAATATTTCAGTAGTGTTTTGTCATGGTTTACCTTGTCATAGTTACATTCTCTTGATTTTTCAATGTTCATTTTGATTTTCTGTCGTTGAAATGCAAGAGTTGGATTATTTCAGTAGTGTTTCGTTGTGGTTTACCTTGTCACAGTTACATTCTCTTAATTTTAGTGTTTTGTTGTGTGTTTACCTTGTCACAGTTACATTCTCTTGATTTTTCAAAGTTCATTTTGAATTTCTTTCATTGAAATGCAAAATATGGATTCTTTAAGTAGTGTTTTGTCGTGGTTTACCTTGTCACAGTTACATTCTCTTGATTTTTCAAAGTTCATTTTGGATTTCTTTCGTTGAAATGCTAGAGTTGGAATATTTCAGTAGTGTTTTGTCAGGGTTTACGCACGGTTCATTTACCTCTTGTCACAGTTACATTCTCTTAACAGTATTTTCAGTTAATTTTGAATTTCTTTCATTGAAATGCAAGAGTAGGATTATTTCAGTAATGTTTTGTCATGGTTTACCTTGTCACAGTTACATTCTCTTGATTTTCAAAGTTCATTGTGTATTTCAATATTTGAAACGCAAGAGTTGGATTATTTCAGTAGCGTTTTGTTATGGTTTACCTTGTCATAGTTACATTTTCTCAATTTTTCAAAATTCATTGTAAATTTCATTCATTGAAATGTGTTTTGTTGTGGATTACCTTTTCACAGTTACATTCTCTCGATTTTTATAAGTTCATTTTGATTTTTTTTTCATTGAAATGCATGAGTTGGAATATTTCAGTATTGTTTTGTCGTGGTTTACCTTGTCACAATTACATTCTCTTGATTTTTCAATGTTCATTTTGAATTTCTTTCGTTGAAATGCAAGAGTTGGATTATTTCAGTAGTGTTTCGTCGTGGTTTACATTGTCACAGTTACATTCTCTTAATTGTAGTGTTTTGTTGTGGTTTACCATGTCACAGTTACATTCTCTTGATTTTTCAAAGTTCATTTTGATTTTTTTTCATTGAAATGCATGAGTTGGAATATTTCAGTAGTGTTTTTCCGTGGTTTACCTTGTCACAGTTACCTTCTCTTGATTTTTCAAAGTTAATTTTGATTTTTGTTTTCATTGAAATGCATGAGTTGGATCATTTCAGTAGTGTTTTGTCGTAGTTTACCTTGTCACAGTTACATTTTCGTGATTTTTCAAAGTTCATTTTGAATTTCTTTCATTTAAATGAGAGAGTTTGAATATTTCAGTAGTGTTTTGTCATTGTTTACCTTGTCATATTTACATTATCTTAATTTTTCAAAGTTCTTTTGAATTTATTTCATTGAAATGCATGAGTTGGAATATTTCAAAAGTGTTTTGTCATGGTTTACCTTGTCGCAGTTACATTCTCTTGATTTTTCAAAGTTCATTGTGGATTTCATTCGTCGAAATGTGTTTTGTTGTGTTTTACCTTGTCACAGTTACATTCTCTTGATTTTTCAAAGTTCATTTTGATTTTTTTTCATTGAAATGCATGAGTTGGAATATTTCAGTAGTGTTTTGTCGTGGTTTACCTTGTCACAGTTACATTCTCTTGATTTTTCAAAGTTCATTTTGGATTTATTTTGTTGAAATGCTAGAGTTGGAATATTTCAGTAGTGTTTTGTCAGGGTTTACATTTGTCACAGTTACATTCTCTTAATTTTTCAAAGTTCATTTGAATTCCTTTCGTTGAAATGCAAGAGTTGGAATATTTCAGTAGTGTTTTGCCGTGGTTTACCTTGTCACAGTTATATTCTCTTAATTTTTCAGTTAATTTTGAATTTCTATCGTTGAAATGCAAGAGTTGGAATATTTCACTAGTGTCTTGTCGTAGTCCACCTTGTCACAGTTAAATTCTCTCGATTTTCAAAGTTCATTTTGAATTTCTTTCATTGAAATGCAAGAATTAGATTATTTCATTAGTGTTTTGTCATGGTTTACCTTGTCACAGTTAAATTATCTTGATTTTCAACGTTAATTGTGTATTTCAATCACTGAAATGCAAGAGTTGGAATATTTCAGTAGTATTTTGTCATGGTTTACCTTGTCGCAGTTACATTCTCTTGATTTTCCAAAGTTAATTGTGGATTTCATTCGTTGAAATGTGTTTTGTTGTGGTTTACCTTGTCACAGTTACATTCTCTCGAATTTTCAAAGTTCATTTTGATTTTTTTTTTCATTGAAATGCATGAGTTGGAACATTTCAGAAGTGTTTTGTCGTGGTTTACCTTGTCACAGTTACATTCTCTTGATTTTTCTAAGTTCATTTTGGATTTCTTTCGTTGAAATGCAAGAGTTGGATTATTTCAGTAGTGTTTTGTCGTGGTTTACATTGTCACAGTTACATTCTCTTAATTGTAGTGTTTTGTTGTGGTTTACCATGTCACAGTTACACTCTCTTGATTTTTCAAAGTTCATTTTGATTTTTTTTCATTGAAATGTAAGAGTTGTAATATTACAGGTGTTTTTTGTCGTGGTTTCCCAACTCGCAGGCTCCTTTTATTGTTTATTTAATGCTTATTGTCGATGTTTTTCGCTTAAATGCTAGAGTTGGAATATATCAGTAGTGTTTTTGTCGTTGTTTATCTTGTCACAGTTAGATTCTCTTAATTTTTCAAAGTTCATTTGAATTTCTTTTTGTTGAAATGCATGAGTTGGAACATTTCAGTAGTGTTTTGTCATGGTTTACCTTGTCGCAGTTACATTCTCTTGATTTTTCAAAGTTCATTGTGGATTTCATTCGTCGAAATGTGTTTTGTTGTGTTTTACCTTGTCACAGTTACATTCTCTTAATTTTTCAAAGTTCATTTTTATTTTTTTCATTGAAATACATGAGTTGGAATATTTCAGTAGTGTTTTGTCATGGTTTAACTTGTCACAGTTACCTTTTCTTGATTTTTCAAAGTTCATTTTGTATTTATTTCGTTGAAATGCAAGAGTTGGAATATTTCAGTAGTGTTTTGTCATGGTTTGCATTTGTCACAGTTACATTCTCTTAATTTTTCAAAGTTCATTTGAATTTCTTTCGTTGAAATGCAAGAGTTGGAATATTTCAGTAGTGTTTTGTCATGGTTTACCTTGTCGCAGTTGTATTCTCTTAATTTTTAAAGTTCATTTTGAATTTCTTTCGTTGAAATGCATGTGTTGGAATATTTCAGTAGTGTTTTGTCGTGGTTTACCTTGTCACAGTTATATTCTCTTAATTTTTCAAAGTTAATTTTGAATTTCTTTCGTTTAAATGCAAGAGTTGGAATATTTCAGTAGTGTTTTGTCGTGGTTTACCTTGTCACAGTCACATTTTCTTGATTTTACAAAGTTCATTTTGAAATTCTTTCATTGAAATATTAGAGTTGGATTATTTCAGTAGTGTTTTGTCATGGTTTATGTTGTCACAGTTACATTCTCTTGATTTTCAAAGTTCATGGTGGATTTCAATCATTGAAATGCAAGAGTTGGATTATTTCAGTAGTGTTTTGTCATGGTATACCTTTTCGCAGTTACATTCTCTTGATTTTTCGAAGTTCATTGTGGATTACATTCGTTGAAATGTGTTTTGTTGTGGTTTAACTTGTCAGAGTTACATTCTCTCGATTTTTCAAAGTTCATTTTGAATTTCTATCGTTGAAATGCAAGAGTTGGATTATTTCAGTAGTGTTCCGTCGTGGTTTACCTTGTCACAGTTACATTCTCTTAATTTTAGTGTTTTGTTGTGGTTTACCATGTCACAGTTACATTCTCTTGATTTTTCAAAGTTCATTTTGATTTTTTTTTCATTGAAATGCATGAGTTGGAATATTTCAGTAGTGTTGTATCGTTGTTTACCATGTCACAGATACATTCTCTTAATTTTTCAAAGTTAATTTTTAATTTCTTTCATTGAAATGCATGAGTTGGAACATTTCAGTTGTGTTTTGTCGTGGTTTACCTTGTCACAGTTACATTCTCTTGATTTTTCAAAGTTAATTTTGAATTTCTTTCGTTGAAATGCAAGAGTTGGATTATTTCAGTAGTGTTTCGTCATGGTTTACCTTGTCACAGTTACATTCTCTTAATTTTAGTGTGTTGTTGTTGTTTACCTTCTCACATTTACATTCTCTAGATTTTTCAAAGTTCATTTTGATTATTTTTCATTGAAATGCAAGAGTTGGAATATTTCAGTAGTATTTTGTCTTGGTTTACATTGTCACAGTTACATTCTCTTGAGTTTTCAAAGTTAATTTTGAATTTTTTTATTGAAATTCAAGATTTTGATGATTTCAATAGTGTATTGTCGTTGTTTACCTAGTCACACTTACACTCTCTTGATTTTTCAACTTTCATTTTGGATTTATTTTGTTGAAATGAAAGAGTTGGAATATTTAAGTAGTGTTTTGTCATGGTTTACCTTGTCATAGTTACATTCTCTTAATTTTTCAAAGTTCATTCGAATTTCTTTCGTTGAAATGCATGAGTTGGAATATTTAAGTAGTGTTTTGTTGTGGTTTACCTAGTCACAGTTACATTTTCTTGATTTTTCAAAGTTCATTTTGAATTTCTTTCGTTGAAATGCAAGAGTTGGAATATTTCAGTAGTGTTTTGTTGTGGTTTACCTTGTTACAGTTACATTCTCCTGATTTTTCAAAGTTCATTTCGATTTTTTCATTGAAAAGCATGAGTTGGAATATTTCAGTATTGTTTTGTCATGGTTTACCTTGTCGCAGTTGCATTCTTATAATTTTTCAAAGTTCATTTGAATTATTTTCGTTGAAATGCATGAGTTGGAATATTTCAGTAGTGTTTCGTCGTGGTTTACCTTATCACAGTTACATTCTCTTGATTTTTCAAAGTTCATTTTGAATTTCTTTCATTGAAATGCAAGAGTTGTATTATTTCAGTAGTGTATTGTCGTGGTTTACCTTGTCACAGTTACATTCTCTTGATTTTTCAAAGTTCATTTTGGATTTCTTTCGTTGAAATGCAAGAGTTGGAATATTTCAGTATTGTTTTGTCATGGTTTACCTTGTTGCAGTTGCATTGTCATAATTTTTCAAAGTTCATTTGAATTTCTTTCGTTGAAATGCATGAGTTGGAATATTTAGGTAGTGTTTTGTTGTGGTTTACCTTGTCACAGTTACATTTTATTGATTTTTCAAAGTTCATTTTGAATTTCTTTCATTGAAATGCAAGAGTTGGAATATTTCAGTTGTGTTTTGTTGTTGTTTACCTTGTCACAGTTACATTTTCTTGATTTTTCAAAGTTCATTTTGGATTTCTTTCGTTGAAATGCAAGAGTTGGAATATTTCAGTAGTGTTTTGTTGTGGTTTACCTTATCACAGTTACATTCTCTTGATTTTTCAAAGTTCATTTTGAATTTCTATCGTTGGAATGCAAGAGTTGGAATATTTCAGTAGTTTTTTGTTGTGGTTTACCTTGTCACAGTTACAGTCTCTTAATTTTTCAAAGTTCATTTTGGGTTTCTTTCGTTGAAATGCAAGAGTTGGAAGATTTCAATAGTGTTTTCTGATGGTTTACCTTTGTCACAGTTACATTTTCTTAATTTTTCAAAGTTCATTTTGAATTTCTTTCATTGAAATGCATGAATTGGAACATTTCAGTAGTGTTTTGTTGTGGTTTACAATGTGACATTTACATTCTCTTGATTTCTCAAAGTTCATTTTGAATTTCTTTCGTTGAAATGCAAGAATTGGATTATTTCAGTAGTGTTTTGTTGAGATTTACCTTGTCACAGTTACATTCTCTTGATTTTTCAAAGTTCATTTTGATTTTTTTTTTTCATTGAAATGCAAGAGTTGGAATATTTCAGTAGTGTTTTTAAGTTGTGCGTTACCTTGTCACACTTACATTCTCTTGATTTTTCAAAGTTCATTTTGGATATCTTTCTTTGAAATGCAAGAGTTGGAATATTTCAGTAGTGTTTTGTCGGTATTGTCAAGTTGATCTTTGTCTTTCTGATGAGTGGAATATTTCAGCGTTCTTGTCAGAATTTATTTTAAATTAGAAAATGAGTGACTCGTTCTAGTATTAAAGACAATCGTTCAAACTCGTTCATCTAACCTCAAAAACAATAGGTTAGGTTAGGTTAGATATAAATAAAATTTAATAGATAAATTGAAACATTTCTCCTTGTTTAAGTTAGGTTAGGCTAACTTCCCACGAGTGCTCAGGATAAGTTTACCTACCCATTTCCGGTGAGTATGGTTAGGTTAGGTTAGATTGGGTTAGGTTATCCTACGTACGCTTCACTTAGGTTAGTTTAGGTAAGAGACAGGCAAAAAGTTAGGTGTATGATTAGGTTAGGTTAGACTAGATTAAGTTAGGTTAGGTTAAGTAAGGTTAGGCTAGGTTAGCCTACGTATGCACGCGTACGTAGGTTAACCTAGCCTAACCTTACTTAACCTAACCTAATTTAACTTAATCTAGTCTAACCTAACCTAACCATACACCTAACTTTTTGCCTGTCTCTCACCTAACCTAACCTAAGTGAAGCGTACGTAGGGTAACCTAACCTAATCTAATCTAACCTAATTTAATCTAGCTTAACCTAACCTAACCATACTCGCCGGAAAAGGCTAGGTAAACTTATCCTGAGCGCTCATGATAAGTTAACCTAACCTAACCTAACTTAAACATGGAGAAATGTTTCTATTTATTTCTTAATATTTATTTATTCCTAACCTAACCTATTGTTTTGGAGGTTAGATGAACGACTTTGAAAAATTTTCTTTAATACTAGAACGAGTCACTCATTTTCTAATTTAAAAGTTTGAAGGGTAAATCTATAAGACAAAGACACCACGACAAAACACTACTGAAATATTCCAACTCTTGCATATCAACGAAAGAAATCCAAAATAAACTTTGAAAACTCAAGAAAATGTAAGTGTGACAAGGTAAACCATGACGAAACACTACTGAAATAATCCGTCTCTTTCATTTAAAAGAAAAAAATACAAAATAAACTTTGAAAAATCAAGAGAATGTAACTATGACAAGGTAAACCACAACAAAACACTACTGAAATATTCAAAATATTGTATTTCAACGAAAGAAATTCAAAATGAACTTTGAAAAAACAAGAGAATGTAACTGTGACAAGGTAAACCACGACAAAACACTACTGAAATAATCCAACTCACGCATTTCAATGAAAAAAATTCAAAATGAACTTTGAAAAATCAAGAGAATGTAACTGTGACAAAGTAAACCACAACAAAACACTAGTGAAATATTCCAACTCTTGCATTTCAACGAATGAAATTCAAAATGAACTTTAAAAAATCAAGAAAATGTAACTGCGACAAGGTAAACCACAACAAAACACAATTAAAATATTCCAACTCTTGCATTTCAATGAAAGAAATCCACAATGAACTTTGAAAATCATGAGAATGTAAGAGTGAGAAGGTAAACCATGACAAAACACTACTGAAATAATCCAACTCTTGCATTTAAATGAAAGTAATTCACAATAAACTTTGAAAATCAAGAAAATGTAACTGTGACATGGTAAACCACAACAAAACACTACTGAAATAATCCAACTCTTGCATTTCAATGAAAAAAAATCAAAATGAACTTTGAAAAATCAAGAAAATGTAACTGTAACAAGGTAAACCACAGCAAAACACTACTGAAATATTCCAACTCTTGCATTTCAACAATAGAAATTCAAAATGAACTTTGAAAAATTAAGAGAATGTAAATGTGACAAGGTAAATCATGACAAAACACTACTGAAATATTCCAACTCTTGCATTTCAACAAAAGTAATCGAAAATGAACTTTGAAAATTCAAGAAAACGTAACTGTTACATGATAAACCACGACAAAACACCACTGAAATAATTTAACTCTTCCATTTCAATGAAAGAAATTCAAAGTGAACTTTGAAAACTCAAGAGAATTTAACTGCGACAGCGTAAACAACGACAATACACTACTGAAAAAATCAAACTCTTGCATTTCAACGAAACAAATTCAAAATGAACTTTGAAAAATCAAGAGAATATAACTGTGACAAGGTAAACCACGAGAAAACACTACTGAAATATTCCATCACATGCATTTCAATGAAAAAAAAAATCAAAATGAACATTGAAAAATCAAGAGAATGTAACTGTGACAAGGTGAACCACCACAAAACACATTTCAATGAATGAAATTCACAATGAACTTTGAAAAATCAAGAGAATGTAACTACGACAAGGTAAACCATGACAAAACACTACTGAAATATTCCCACTCTTGCATTTCAATGCTTGAATTCCACAATGAACTTTGAAAATCAAGAGAATGTAACTGTGACAAGGTAAACCATGACAAAACAATACTGAAATAATCCAACTCTTACATTTCAATGAAAGAAATTCAAAATGAACTTTGAAAAATCAAGAAAATGTAACTGTGACAAGGTACACCACAACAATACACTACTGAAATATTCCAACTCTTTGCATTTCAACGATAGAAATTCAAAATGAACTTTGAAAAATTAATAGAATATAACTGTGACAAGGTAAACCACGACAAAACACTACTGAAATTTTCCAACTCATGCATTTCAGGGAAAAAAATTCAAATGAACTTTGAAAAATTATGACCATGCAACTGCAACAAGGTAAACCATGACAAAACAATACTGAAATATTCCAACTCTTGCATTTCAACGAAAGAAATTCAAAATGTACTTTGAAAAATCAAGAGAATATACCTGTGACAAGTTAAACCACAACAAAACACTACTGAAATATTACAACTCTTGCATTTCAATGAAAGAAATTCAAAATGAACTTTGAAAAATCAAGAGAATGTAACTGTGACAGGGTAAACCATGACAAAACACTACTGAAATATTCCAACTCTTGCATTTCAACGAAACAAATTCAAAATGAACTTTGAAAAATCAAGAGAATATAACTGTGACAAGGTAAACCACGACAAAACACTACTGAAATATTCCATCTCATGCATTTCAATGAAAAAAAAAATCAAAATGAACTTTGAAAAATCAAGAAAATGTAACTGTGACAAGGTAAACCACGACAAAACACATTTCAACGAATGAAATTCACAATGAACTTTGACAAATCAAGAGAATGTAACTACGACAAGGTTAACCATGACAAAGCACTACTGAAATATTCCAACTCTTGCATATCAATGATTGAAATCCACAATGAACTTTGAAAATCAAGAGAATGTAACTGTGACAAGGGAAACCATGACAAAACACTACTGAAATAATCCAACTCTTACATTTCAATGAAATAAATTCAAAATGAACTTTGAAAAATCAAGAAAATGTAACTGTGACAAGGTACACCACAACAATACACTACTGAAATATTCCAACTCTTTGCATTTCAACGATAGAAATTCAAAATGAACTTTGAAAAATTAATAGAATATAACTGTGACAAGGTAAACCACGACAAAACACTACTGAAATTTTCCAACTCATGCATTTCAACGAAAAAAATTCAAATGAACTTTGAAAAATTATGACCATGCAACTGCAACAAGGTAAACCATGACAAAACAATACTGAAATATTCCAACTCTTGCATTTCAACGAAAGAAATCCAAAATGAACTTTGAAAAATCAAGAGAATATAACTGTGACAAGGTAAACCACAACAAAACACTACTGAAATAATCCAACTCTTGCATATCAGTGAAAGAAATTCAAAATGAACTTTGGAAAATCAAGAGAATGTAACTGTAACAAGGTAAACCATGAAAAAACACTACTGAAATATTCCAACTCTTGCATTTCAACGAAACAAATTCAAAATGAACTTTGAAAAATCAAGAGAATATAACTGTGACAAGGTAAACCACGACAAAACACTACTGAAATATTCCATCTCATGCATTTCAATGAAAAAAAAAAATCAAAATGAACTTTGAAAAATCAAGAAAATGTAACTGTGACAAGGTAAACCACGACAAAACACATTTCAGTGAATGAAATCCACAATGAACTTTGACAAATCAAGAGAATGTAACTACGACAAGGTTAACCATTTACAAAGCACTACTGAAATATTCCAACTCTTGCATATCAATGATTGAAATCCACAATGAACTTTGAAAATCAAGAGAATGTAACTGTGACAAGGTAAACCATGACAAAACACTACTGAAATAATCCAACTCTTACATTTCAATGAAATAAATTCAAAATGAACTTTGAAAAACAAGAAAATGTAACTGTGACAAGGTACACCACAACAATACACTACTGAAATATTCCAACTCTTGCATTTCAACGATAGAAATTCAAAATGAACTTTGAAAAATTAATAGAATATAACTGTGACAAGGTAAACCACGACAAAACACTACTGAAATTTTCCAACTCATGCATTTCAACGAAAAAAATTCAAATGAACTTTGAAAAATTATGACCATGCAACTGCAACAAGGTAAACCATGACAAAACAATACTGTAATAATCCAACTCTCTGCATTTCAACGAAAGAGATCCAAAATGTACTTTGAAAAATCAAGAGAATATACCTGTGATAAGGTAAACCACTACAAAACACTACTGAAATAATCCAACTCTTGCATTTCAATGAAAGAAATACAAAATGAACTTTCAAAAATTAAGAGAATGTAACTGTGACAGCGTAAACCATGACAAAACACTACTGAAATATTCCAACTCTTGCATTTCAACGAAACAAATTCAAAATGAACTTTGAAAAATCAAGAGAATATAACTGTGACAAGGTAAAACTCGACAAAACACTACTGAAATATTCCATCACATGCATTTAGATGAAAAAAAAATCAAAATGAACTTTGAAAAATCAAGAGAATGTAACTGTGACAACGTAAACAACGACAAAACACATTTCAGTGAATGAAATTCACAATGAACTTTGACAAATCAAGAGAATGTAACTACGACAAGGTTAACCATGACAAAGCACTACTGAAATATTCCAAATCTTTCATATCAATGAATGAAATCCACAATGAACTTTTAAAATCAAGAGAATGTAACTGTGACAAGGTAAACCATGACAAAACATTACTGAAATAATCCAACTCTTACATTTCAATGAAAGAAATTCAAAATGAACTTTGAAAAATCAAGAAAATGTAACTGTGACAAGGTACACCACAACAATACACTACTGAAATATTCCAACTCTTGCATTTCAACGATAGAAATTCAAAATGAACTTTGAAAAATTAATAGAATATAACTGTGACAAGGTAAACCACGACAAAACACTACTGAAATTTTCCAACTCATGCATTTCAACGAAAAAAATTCAAATGAACTTTGAAAAATTATGACCATGCAACTGCAACAAGGTAAACCATGACAAAACAATACTGAAATATTCCAACTCTTGCATTTCAACGAAAGAAATTCAAAATGTACTTTGAAAAATCAAGAGAATGTACCTGTGACAAGGTAAACCACAACAAAACACTACTGAAATAATCCAACTCTTGCATTTCAATGAAAGAAATTCGAAATTAACTTTGAAAAATCAAGAGAATGTAACTGTGACAAAGTAAACCACAACAAAACACTAGTGAAATATTCCAACTCTTGCATTTCAACGAATGAAATTCAAGATGAACTTTAAAAAATCAAGAAAATGTAACTGCGACAAGGTAAACCACAACAAAACACTACTGAAATATTCCAACTCTTGCATTTAAATGAAAGAAATCCACAATGAACTTTGAAAATCATGGTAATGTAAGAGTGACAAGGTAAACAATGACAAAAAACTACTGAAATATTCCAACTCTTGCATTTAAATGAAAGAAATCCACAATAAACTTTGAAAATCAAGAGAATGTAACTGTGACATGGTAAACCACAACAAAACACTACTGAAATAATCCAACTCTTGCATTTCAATGAAAAAATTCAAAATGAACTTTGAAAAATCAAGAAAATGTAACTGTAACAAGGTAAACCATGAGCAAAACACTACTGAAATATTTCAACTCTTGCATTTCAACAATAGAAATTCAAAATAAACTTTGAAAATTAAGAGAATGTGACAAGGTAAATCATGACAAAACACTACTGAAATATTCCAATCTTGATCAACAAAAGTAATCGAAAATGAACTTTGAAAATTCAAGAAAACGTAACTGTGAAATGGTAAACCATGACAAAACACTACTGAAATAATCCAACTCTTGCATTTCAATGAAAGAAATTCAAAATTAGCTCTGAAAAATTAAGAGAATGTAACTTTGACAGGGTAAACCATGACAAAACACTACTGAAATATTCCAACTCTTGCATTTCAACGAAAAAAATTCAAAATGAACTTTGAAAAATCAAGAGAATGTAACTGTGACAAGGTAAACCACGACAAAACACTACTGAAATATTCCATCTCATGCATTTCAATGAAAAAAAATCAAAATGAACTTTGAAAAATCAAGATAATGTAACTGTGACAAGGTAAACCACGACAAAACACATTTCAACGAATGAAATCCACAATGAACTTTGACAAATCAAGAGAATGTAACTACGACAAGGTAAACCATGACAAAGCACTACTGAAATATTCCAACTCTTGCATATCAATGACTGAAATCCACAATGAACTTTGAAAATCAAGAGAATGTAACTGTGACAAGAGAAACCATGACAAAACACTAGTGAAATAATCCAACTCTTACATTTCAATGAAATAAATTCAAAATGAACTTTGAAAAATCAAGAAAATGTAACTGTGACATGGTACACCACAACAATACACTACTGAAATATTCCAACTCTTGCATTTCAATGATAGAAATTCAAAATGAACTTTGAAAAATTAATAGAATATAACTCTGACAAGGTAAACCACGATAAAACACTACTGAAATTTTCCAACTCATGCATTTCAACGAAAAAAATTCAAATGAACTGTGAAAAATTATGACCTTGCAACTGCAACAAGGTAAACCATGACAAAACAATACTGTAATATTCCAACTCTTGCATTTCAATGAAAGAAATCCAAAATGAACTTTGAAAAATCAAGAGAATGTACCTGTGACAAGGTAAACCACAACAAAACACTACTGAAATAATACAACTCTTGCATTTCAATGAAAGAAATTCAAAATGAACTTTGAAAAATCAAGAGAATGTAACTGTGAAAAGGTAAACCACGACAAAACACTACTGAAAATTCAACTCAGATTTCATGAAAAAATCAAAATCAACTCTTGACGGAAACAACTGAATTTACAATAACGAACAAGAATAATCTCAACAATGAAATTCAATGACTTTGAAAAATCAAGAGAATGTAACTGTGACAAGGTAAACCACAACAAAACACTACTGAAATATTCCAACTCTTGCATTTCAATGAAAGAAATTCAAAAAGAACTTTGAAAAATTAAGAGAATATAACTGTGACAAGGTAAACCACGACAAAAAAATACTGAAATATTCCAACTCATGCATTTCAACGAAAGAAATTCAAAATGAACTTTGAAAAATTAAGAGAATACAACTGCTACAAGGTAAACCATGACAAAACACTACTGAAATATTCCAATTCTTGAATTTCAACGAAAGAAATTCAAATGAACTTTGAAAAATTAAGAGAATGTAACTGTGACAAATGTAAACCATGACAAAACACTACTGAAATATTCCAACTCTTGCATTTTAACGAAAGAAATCCAAAATGAACTTTGAAAAATCAAAAGAATGTAACTGTGACAAGGTAAACCACGACAAAACACTGCTTAAATAATCCAACTCTTGCATTTAAATGAAAGAAATTCAAAATGAACTTTGAAAAATCTAGAGAATGTAACTGTGAAAAGATAAACCACCACAAAACACTACTGAAATATTCCAATTCATGCATTTCAATGAAAAAAAATACAAAATGAACTTTGAAAAATCAAGAGAATGTAACTGTGAAAAGGTAAACCACGACAAAACGCTACTGAAATATTCCAGCTCTTGCATTTCAATGTAAGAAATTCAAAATGAACATTGAAAAATCAAGAGAATGTAACTGCGACAAGGTAAACCACGACAAAACACTACTGAAATATTCCAACTCATGCGTTTCAATTAAAAAAAATCATAATGAACTTTGAAAAATCGAGAGAATGTAACTGTGACAACGTAAATCACAACAAAACAAATTTCAATGAATGAAAACCACAATGAACTTTGAAAAATCAAGAGAATGTAACTGCGACAAGGTAAACTATGACAAAACACTACTGAAATATTCCAACTCTTGCATTTCAATGATTGAAATCCATAAAGAACTTTGAAAATCAAGAGAATGTAAGTGTGTCTAGGTAAACCATGACAAAACACTACTGAAATAATCCAATTCTTACATTTCAATGAAAGAAATTCAAAATGAACTAATGAAATATTCCAACTCTTGCATTTCA
The DNA here is from genome assembly GCF_049724085.1 of Artemia sp. Qi Xiang Cuo. NCBI lineage: Eukaryota > Metazoa > Arthropoda > Branchiopoda > Anostraca > Artemiidae > Artemia > Artemia sp. Qi Xiang Cuo. The sequence continues at coordinate 21,600 of NW_028300390.1, read as the reverse complement.
ACGAAAGAAATTCAAAATGAACTTTGAAAAATTGAGAGAATTTAACTGTGACAAGGTAAACCACGCCAAAAAAATACTGAAATAATCCAACTCTAGCATTTCAACGAAAGAAATCGAAAATGAACTTTGAAAAATTAAGAGAATGTACCTGTGACATGGTAAACCATGACAAAACACTACTGAAATATTCCAACTCTTGCATTTCAGCGAAAGAAAATCAAAATGAACTTCGAAAAATCAAGAGAATGTAACTGTGACAAGGTAAACCACAAAAAAACACTACTGAAATATTCCAACTCATGAATTTCAATGAAAGAAATTCAAAATGAACATTTAAAAATAAATAAAATTTAACATTGAAAATGTAAACCAAAAAAAAACACAACTGAAATATTCCAACTCATGCATTTCAACGAAAGAAATTCAAAATGAACTTTGAAAAATTAAGAGAATGTAACTAGGACAAAGGTAAACCATGACAAAACACTACTAAAATATTCCAACTCTTGCATTTCAATGAAAGAAATCCAAAATGAACTTTGAAAAATCAAGAGAATGTAACTGTGACATGGTAAACCATGACAAAACACTAATGTTGGAAGGGGGAGTCAAAAGTTGGGGGGTGGGGCCCTTTTGTGTCTCAAGTGCACAAAAAAGTATTAAAAAATGGGGGGCTGGGGGACCTCTGGGGGCCCGGGGGCCTTTGGGGGTCCGGGGGCCTTTGGGGGTCGGGGGCCTTTGGGGGCTCGGGTGGCCCTTTTGGGGGGGGGATTCCTTCGGGCTTGAGGTAGGGGGGTCAAGGTCTTTTGGGGTAGGGAGGTTGTTGGAGTAGGGGACTTCATAACACTGTTCAAATAGAACTTGTGTATTATAACGACCACAGAGTTTCACCCCATATCATCTTCTAAATCATCTTCTAAAATGTCTCTAACTGAATCGCCCAAATAATTCCCTAAAATGTCTAAAACGGTTTCGCCCAAATAATCTCTAAACGTAATTTCTGCGTGTTCCTTTTGTTTTGGCATCCCTGCGCTGTCACATTTGAAATTCCTAGGAAACCCATTCCCGCGTTAATCTCTTTATCTCTAAGATCAAAATATCTCTTCCCCACCGTTGATGCGTATTTGCAAACTTCACCCGGAAACAATTCTCCTGGACGAACACCAAAGACATTAATAAACTTCGCCCGGAAACAATTCTCCTGGTCGAACACCAAAGACATTAAAAAACTTCGCCCGGAAACAATTCTCCTGGACGAACACCAATTTCTCGTAAACGTGTTCTCCCTGGGGATTCCATGCCCATATATGGTGCCCCGTCGGACTGACAGCACAGGTGTTCTCCCAGGGGACTCTATGCCCATATATGGAGCCCTGTCACGATCAATTGGGTCATTTCTACTGACGGGTTGCTCTTTCACCATTGACAAACATATTAGGGGTTGATGCGTAGACTTGAGAGCCGTCAACTTTAGCTAATGGGTGAAGTATCAGGCGAACCTTAAGACGATAATACATGTCTCGAAGGGCTCTGATATATGAAGGGCTCACTCCAAGTTTTGCTGCATGGAGTAGCATAGTGGCGTGAATGAGAGATTCGAACGCTTTACGAACATCATTCCTGGCCAACACGAGAGTTTCACCTGATGCATCAGCATCGATCAATGCGTTTGCAACAACCGGCAAAGCGTGGGCACAACTGAAACGTGGCTGGAATCCAAATTGGTAAGATGGAACATAGCATTTGGCGTTCAGATGGTCAATGAACAGAAGTTCAAAAAGCTTACAGAAGGTAGTAGCCACTGTTATAGGGCGGAAGGACGAGCACTGGGTAGCGAGTTTACCTTTCTTTTGACTTGGAGTGAGATCTCCAATTAAGGAAGGAGAAGGTACAACTCCTTGGGTGACAATAATATGCATCCAAAGAGCAATATGGTTTACCAGGAGCTCGCTTCCATGCAGAATGGGAAGAGCGCTCATTTTATCGATGCCAGAAGATTTCTTACGCTTTAGGCATTGGATTGGTCGCAGAACAGAATCAACTGAAACAACAAAATTGTCTGTTGGACAACTAGACAGAAATTTATCAAGCTTATCTTCATATTCGGACTGTAGGGTCGATCTGGTGGGGAGAATTCAGCAGAGAAGTATAAATTCCATTCGGAATTTGGAATAACTTGAGCAGATAGGCGGGCGCTAGGAGGATCTTTTGATACATTTCTCCAGAAGGAAGGTTGGGAAAGAGAAGCTTGCTGGGACGTCTCTTCAACTATCTGGTTCATGTGGATAGATAGTTCTCTTGCAAACTTTGTTTTGGTAGAAAGACGAATGTCAGAAACCCAGCCAGAGCCAGGATGGTCACACCGGAGCCACAAATGGAACCAAAATTTGGATTTTCTCCAAGCTTCAACTAGGCTCGGATTACTGGACCAATGCTTTATGACACCCCGACGTATACGTTTAAGAGGTATAGCGACTTTTTTTGCGCATCGCAGAGGATGGCAGATTTGTGCAAGATAGATATTTAGCAACACCCGTATTTCATTTGCATCAACTTGTGGATGTTTCATGAGCAGTTGGTACGGGACATTAATTTTATGTAGGACAGAATTAGTAACTGCCCTAAAAAGATCATCTTGGATATTTTCCCAATCCCTGTAAAATTGGGCGTGGGGCTGATGTGGTTGTGTGGTTGGAGTAGACTGAGCAGAGGGACAATAAATAGATGCAGATAGTGGAAGGTGGTCTGACAGTTGGAAATCAGTAACAACGTGAACAGGTAACACTTGGAGATTTATAGAAGAAACTGCATGGTCGAGGTTCAACACGTGACTTGAATGGTGTCTGTAAGTGTAATCGAGATCTTTCGGCAATATCCTAAGCCAATCGTCAAAAATACCAGACAAAATAAAAGTACGTAATAATGAGGCGTCAGTTAAATTACAGTTAAAATCTCCTATAATAATTCAACACTTACCTAACAGATGAATCTTTGAGAGGCAAGACCCTAGTTTCTTACACCCAAAAGTAAACAAAAATTCCGATCGGTCATTGCGGTAATCTTTCGGGAGATAGACGTTTACAATAGCATACTCTTTTACACGGACAGCAAGAAAAAAATCACTTGAATCCAAAATACTCGACCGGCATGAGGTCCTAACAAGCATCGCAATACCACCCGAGGGGCGGTCACTGGAAGCGGATCGGCCACTGGACTATGTATATAATAGTTTAGAAACAATTTTGGGCTATATATTTGCACATTAGGGGTGGGGGTGGGGGTAAAGCAGTATATACCAAGGTTCCATTTCTACGACGCCCCCGTACCAAACAGTTTTTTCTGTTAATTTTTGCAGGTCATTACACTCTTTGCCAAGAGATTAAACCAGTATTGTCTATAACTTAATTTAAGTTGGTTAAACTTCCGATGGTTAAGAAAGCGTAACAGGTAATTAAAGTATTAGAAATGGGATGCTATAATTAGAATGATTTTAAGTTGAAACATTGTGAAGTAAAAATAACTGAATGATGTGCGGGCGAGTATAGGACTTCCTCTTTGAGGTGCGTTCTTTTATTGTGTGTTAATATAATTAGTTCTTATATCATTTAATTTAGCGAAAAGGGTTTGAGAGAAACAGATTAATAATTACGTGTGATTATAAACTAAATATGGCTCATAAAGCGTAAAAGTTAAGTAATGTATGATAAATGTGTTGATATAATTAGAATGATGTTAAGTTGAAACATTGTGACGTAAAAATAACTCAATTATTTGCTTGCGTGTATAGGAATTCCCATGTTATTTGCTTGCTTGTATTTTGTGTTAAAATAAGTAGTTTTTATATCTTTTAAAAGAGTTTTAAGGGGTTTGAGAGACTCAGTTGCCAAATTCCGTGTGTTTTTTATTTACTTGTTTGTCATTAAATACTATATTTTTGTGTTAAATAAGTAGTTTTTATATCTTTTAAAAGAGATTTAAGGTGTTTGAGAGACTCAGTTGCATAATTCCGTGTGATTTTTCTTTTCATGATGGTCATTACATAAGTTTTTTTTGTTTTAATTTATTAGTTTTTGTATCTTTTAAAAGAGCTTTAAGGGGTTTGAGAGACTCAGTTGCCTAATTACGTGTGGTTTTCCTTTACTTGATGGTCATTAAAAACTAAATTTTTGTGTTAAATAAGTAGTTTTTGTATCTTTTAAAAGAGCTTTACAGGGTTTGAGAGACTCAGTTGCCTAATTCCGTCTGATTTTTCTTTACTTGATGGTAATTAAAAACGAAATTTTTGTGTTAAATCAGTAGTTTTGTATCTATTAAAAGAGCTTTGCGGGGATTGAGAGACTAAATCACATAATTTCGTCGGATTTTACCTTACGTGATAGTCATTTAAAATGAAATTTTTGTGTTAAAAAAGTAGTTTTTGTATCTTTTAAAAGGGCTTTACGGGGGTTGATAGACTCATTTGCCTAATTCCGTGTGATTTTTCTTTACTTGGTGGTCATTAGTTGAATCTTTTAAAAGAGTTTTACAGGGTTTGAGAGACTCAGTTGCCTAATTCCGTGTGATTTTTCTTTACTTGATGGTCATTAAAAACGAAATTTTTATGTTAAATAAGTAGTTTTTGTATCTTTTAAAAGAGCTTTAAGGGGTTTGAGAGACTCAGTTGCCTGATTCCGTGTGGTTTTTCTTTACTTGATGGTCAATAAAAACGAAATTTTTGTGTTTAATAAGTAGTTGTTGTATATTTTAAAAGAGCTTTAATGGGATTGAGAGACTCATTTGCCGGATTCCTTGTGGTTTTTCTTGACGTGTGGGTGCTTAGATACTATATATGTGTTGGCATGAAGTAGGTGTCGTATATGTTAAAAGAGCTATAAGGGTATTGAGAGACTCAGTTGCCTAATTCCGTATGGTTTTTCATTACTTGATGGTCATTAAAAACAAAATTTTTGTCTTGAATAAGTAGTTTTTGTATATTTTAAAAGAGCTTTAAGGGGTTTGAGAGACTCAGTTGCCTGATTCCGTGTGGTTTTTCTTTAATTGATTGTAAATAAAAAAAAAAATTTTTTGTTAAATAAGTAGTTTTTGTATATTTTAAAATAGATTTAAGGGGGTTGAGAGTCTCAGTTGACTGATTCCGTGTGGTTTTTTCTTTAATTGGTGGTCATTAAAAACGAAATTTTTTGTGTTAAATAAGTAGTTTTTGTATATTTTAAAAGAGCTTTACGGGGATTGAGAGACTCAGTTTTACCTTGTCAAAGTTACATTTTTCATGATTTTGCAAAGTTCATTTTGAATTTCTTTAGTTTATATTCAAGAGTTTGAATATGTAAGTATTGCTTGTTTTTTGTTCTCCTCTTCGCGTTTAAATGCTCTTGATTTTTCAAAGTTCATTTTGAATTTCTTTCGCGTAAATGCAATAGTTGGAATAGTTCAGAAGGGTGTGTTTGTTTTTTACCTAGTTACATTTAAATTTTCTTGAATTGGCATATTGAAATGTGACTGTAGTTCGGTGAAATGGAAGAGTTGGAATATTTCAGGAGTTTTTGGTTGTGGTTTACCTTGTCACAGTTACATTTTCTTGATTTTTCAAAGTTCATTTTGAATTTCTTTCGCTGAAATGCAAGAGTTGGAATAGTTCAGTAGTGTTTGATTGTGGTTTATCTTGTCACAGTTACATTTTATTGATTTTTCAAAGTTCATTTTGTATTTATTTGGTTGAAATTAAAGATTTGTATTATTTCAGTAGTGTTTGTTTGTTGTTTAAAATTTACATGGTTCTATCACTTGAAATCTCATATTTCATTTTGAATTTTTGTTGCATAAAAGCATTAGTTTGTCTACTTCAGTGGCTTTTTGCCGTTGTTTAAATAATCAAAGTTGAATATTATTGATTTTTCAAAGCTTATTTGAATTTCTTTCGTTAAAATACAAGAGTTGAAATAGTTCAGTAGTGTTTTGTTGTGGTTTACCTTGTCACAGTTAAATTTTCTTGATTTTTCAAAGTTCATTTTGAATTTCTTTCATTGCAATTCAAGAGTTGATTTATTTCATTAGTGGATGGTTATGGTTTACATTGTCAAAGTTAAATTTTCCTGTTTTTTAAAAGTTCAAAATGAATATAATTAATTTAATTTAAATAGATTTAATATTTAAGTAACTTATTTTTGTTGTCTACCTTGTCACAGTTATATTTTCTTGATTTTTCAAAGTTAATTTTGAATTTCTTTAGTTGAAATTAAAGAGTTGGAATATTTCAGTAGTGTTTCGTTTTGGTTTAGGTTGTCACAGTTATATTTTCTTGATTTTTCAAAGTTCTTTTTGAATTTCTTTCCCTGAAATGCAAGAGTTGGAATATTTAAGGAGTGTTTGGTTGTGGTTTAACTTGTCACAGTTCCATTTTCTTGATTTTTTCAAAGTTCATTTTGAATTTCTTTCGTTGAAATGCAAGAGTTGGAATATTTCAGTAGTGTTTGGTTGTGGTTTACCTTGTCACAGTTACATTTTCTTGATTTTTCAAAGTGTCACAGTTATATTTTCTAGATTTTTCAAAGTCCATTTTGAATTTCTTTAGTTGAAGTGCAAGAGTTGGAATATTTCAGATATGTTTGGTTGTGATTTAACTTGCGCAGGTAAAAATTATTGCTTTTTCATTTGCCATTTTTAATATATTTAGTTTAAATGCTAGAGTTGGAATATTTCAGTATTGTTTGGTTGTGTTTTACCTTGTCACAGTTACATTTTATTGATTTTTAAATGTTATTTTTGGATTTATTTAGTTGAAATTCAAGAGATGGAATATTTCAGTACTGTTTGGTTGTGGTTTACCTTGTCACAGTTACATTTTCTTGATGTTAGATTTTCTGGATTCTTCAATGGTCATTTTGAATTTCATTCGTTGAAATGCAAGAGTTGGAATATTTCTGAAGTGCTTGGGTATGGTATAACTTATCACAGCTGCATTTTCTAAAATTTACAATATTATTTATTAATTTCAATCGTTGAATATCACTAGGTTGAAAATTTTAATAGCGTTTGGTTGTGGTTTACCTTGTCACAGTTACATTTTCTTGATTTTTCAAAGTTCATTTTGAATTTCTTTCGCTGAAATGCAAGAGTTGCAATATTTCAGTAGTGTTTGGTTGTGGTTTAACTTGTCACAGTTACATTTTCTTGATTTATTAAATTTCAATTTGAACTTAATTAGAGTTTTTTTGTGGTTTACCATGTCACAGTTACATATTCTTAATTTTTAAAATTTAATTTTGAATTTCTTTCTCTGAAATGAAAGAGTTGGAATATTTCAGTAGTTTTTGTTTGTGTTTTACCTTTTATCTGTTAAATTTTCGATATTTTTCAAATTACATTTTTTAGGTCGTTCGCTGTATTGAAATATTTTGTTGTTGTCATTGACTCTGTTAATTGAACATGATTTTACAATTCAATTATGTTATTTCTTTCATTTTAAAGCACTTTAAGTACTCGTTATGTAGTGTTTGGTTGTGTTTTACATTGTAACTGTTACTGTTACAATTTTTTGAAAATTACATTTGAATGGCTTTTGATAAAATGCATTAGATGGAATGATTTAGCAGCGCTCGCTTATGGTTTACATTGCCAAAGTTACATTTTCCTAATTGTTCCAAGTTCATTTCGATTTTTTTTAGTTATTAAGCAGGAGCTGGACAATTTCAGCAGTGGACGATTGTGTTATGCCGTGTCAGAGTTACATTTTCATGATTTTTCGAAGTTCATTCTGGATTTCTTACCTTGAGCAATTGGAGTTGGACTAGTATAGTAACATATGGTCGGTGTCCACATTATCACAGTATCCTATACTAGTTTATTCAATTTCCATTTGACTATCAAACGTATAAATTCAAGTTTTTTACAAGAAAAGTATTTGTTTGTTGTGGTAATAAATTTATAATTTACATTTTATTAATTTTTAAAAGTTAATTTTGAATTTCTTTTGTTGAAATTCAAGAGTTGGAATATTTCAGCTGTGTTTGTTCATGGTGGACACTGTCCCATTTAAATTTTCATGATTTTTAAAAGTTCATTTGAATTTATATTATTGAAATGCAAGAGTTGGAATATTTCACTATTGGTTGTTTGTAGTTTACCTTGTAACAGTTACATTTTAGTGATTTTTCAAATTTAATTTTTAATTTTTTTAGCTGAACTGAAAGAGTTGTAATATTTCAGTAGTGTTTGCTTGTGGTTTACCCTGTCACAGTTACATTTTCTTGATTTTTCTAAGTTCATTCTTAATCATTCAAGAAACGTGATTAAACACGTTTTTTAAACTACATGCTATTTGCATGCCCTTCCTTTGCACCTTTCCAAACGAGTGGGGATTCCCCGCTGGTTCCTACACATTGCAAAAAGTGAGCAGTACGAAAACTCCACATTTTCAACCAGACTGGTTTTTAGACAACACACCCACAGAGATGACACACACACATAGAAACGAGACACGCACAGACACGACACACAAACAGAGTCATAGTGAGAGAGATATCCAAAAGTTGGGTTGACCTAGGTTCACTTAGAGTGGCGCGCCACTCTAAGTGAACCTAGGTCAACCCAACTTTTGGATATCTCTCTCACTATGACTCTGTTTGTGTGTCGTGTCTGTGCGTGTCTCGTTTCTATGTGTGTGTGTCATCTCTGTGGATGTGTTGTCTAAAAACCAGTCTGGTTGAAAATGTGGAGTTTTCGTACTGCTCACTTTTTGCAATGTGTAGGAACCAGCGGGGAATCCCCACTCGTTTGGAAAGGTGCCAATGAAATGCATGAAAATAGAATGTATTTTAAAAAATTGTTTAATCACTTTTATTGAATTATTAAAAATTAACTTTTAAAAATAAAGAAAAGTTAACTGTGACAAGGTACACAACAAGAAAACACTACTGAAATATTCCAACTCTTGCATTTAAACTAAAGAAATTCAAAATTAACCTTTAAATATCAATAAAATTTAACTCTGACAAGGTAAACAACTACCAAACACTACTGAAATATTCCAACTCGTTCATTTCAACTAAAGAAATTCAATATGAAATTTTAAAAATCAAGAAAATGTAACTGTGACAATGTAAACCAAAACCAAACACTACTGAAATATTCCAACTCTTTAATTTCAAAGAAAGAAATTCAAAATGAACATTGAAAAATCAATAAATTTTAACTGTTATAAGTTAAAACAAAACAACAAAATACTTAATTAGTAATTAAATTTATTTTCAACGATATATTATCAAAATGTACATTTTTAAAACACTAAAATATGTATGTGTTACTATGTGGATTGCAAAGAGACGCATCTGAATTATTTCCACTCTTGAATCTCAACGAGAGAAATTCAAAATGAACTTTGAAAAATTAATGAAATGTAACTCTGACAAGTTAAACCATAAGCAGACACTACTGAAATTTTACAACTCTTACATTTCAATGAAAGAAATTTAAAATGAACTTTGAAAAATCAAGAAAATGTAACTTTTACAAGATAAACCATAACCAAACACTACTAACCAAACACTACAGAAATATTCCAACTCTTGCATTTCAAATAATGAAATTCAAAATCAACATTTAAAAATAAATAAATTTTAAAAGTTTCAATTTACTACAAAAAAACCAAATGATTAAATATACAAACTCTTTATATAAAACTTATTTTGATCTACATTATAAATGATATAACAATTTTATTTAACACTTTAAATGCAAAAAACACCCAAAATCTAATGAAATATTAAATAAATGGCATATCAACGCAAGAAAATCAAAATTAAAATGGTAAAATCAAGAATATGTAAATGTGATACTGAAGTATTCCAACTCTTTCATTTCACCGAAAGAAATTCAAAATGAACTTTGAAAAATCAAGAAAATTTAACTGTGACAAGGTAAACCACAACCAAACACTACTGAAATATTCCAACTCTTGCATTTCAACGAAAGAAATTCAAAATGAACTTTGAAAAATCAAGTAAATGTAACTGTGACATGGTAAACAACAACCAAACACTACTGAAATTAAAAATGAAATTAGAAAAATCAAGAAAATGTAACTGTGACAAGTTAAACCACAACCAAACACTACTGAAATATTCCAACTCTTGCATTTCAGCGAAAGAAATTCAAAAAGAACTTTGAAAAATCAAGAATATTTAACTGGGACAAGGTAAACAACAAACAAACAATAATGAAATATTCCAACTATTGCATTTCATCTTAAGAAATTCTATATGAAGTGTGAAATTTATAGATTTATTACCTTATACTAGTTCATTCACCCCCACACGCTCTTGAAATATTCCAACTCTTGCATTTCAACGAAAGAAATTCAAATGAAATTTGAAAAAAACAATAAAATGTAAATGTTACAATGTAGAAACTACCAAACCCATACTGAAATAAACAAAATATTCAATTTAATATACATATAATAAAATAGAAATATGATAAATAAAGAATATGTAACATCAAGAAAATTTAACTGTGACAAGTTAAACCACAACCAAACACTACTGAAATATTCCAACTCTTGCATTTCAACGAAAGAAATTCAAAATGAACTTTGAAAAATCAAGAAAATGTAACTTTGACAAGGTAGAACACAACCAAACACTACTGAAATATTCCAAAACTTGCATTTCAACGAAAGAAATTCAAAATGAACTTTGAAAAATCAAGAAAATGTAATTGTGACAAGGTAAATCACAACCAAACAATACTGAAATATTCAAACTATTTCATTTAAACGAAATAAATTCAAAATTAACTTTGAAAAATCAAGAATATGTAACTGTGACAAGGTAAACCACAACCAAACACTACTGAAATATTCCAACTCTTTCCCTCCAATTAAAGAAATTAAAAAAGAACTTTGAGAAATCAAGAAAATGTAGCTGTAACAAGGTAAACCACAACCAAACATTGCTGAAATATTCCAACTCTTGCATTTAAACGAAATAAATTTAAAATTAACTTTTAAAAAATCATGAAAATGTAACTTTGACAAGTTAAACCACAACCAAACACTACTAAAATATTCCAACTATTGCATTTCAACGAAAGAAATTCGAAAATAACTATGAAAAATCTATAAAATATAGCTGTGACAAGGTAAACCACAACCAAACATTAATGAAATATAACAACAAATTATTGAAATATTATTATATACAAAAATGATATTTTAAGAATCTAGATTATTTAAATTTGAATATTTAAACCATAACCTACCTCAAGTTAATGATTCATACTATTGAATTTCTGTAAATGCTAATCAAAATGAAATTTGAAAAATCAAGAACGTGTAAATGTGACATTGAAAACCTTAGCCAATATCTACTTAGCTTGTCCAAGTCGTGATTTTCAACGTTAATTTTTCAAGATGAACTATGAAATTTCTTGAAAGATTTACTTTGACTTGGTAAACCATAGGATAGCTCAAGTGAAAGCGACCAACTAGCTATATTCGGCGATAGAAATACAAAATGAACATTGTTACTTATTGAAAGTGTTTCATTTAAAATTGATTCCATGTCAATACTCTACTGAAATTGTCACACTCTTTCTTATCATTAAAATACCTAAAAAATGAACCTTTATAAATCTAGAATATGTAAGTGTGAAAATGGAAACCACAAACAAACACTACTGAACTATTACAACTCTTGCATTTCAACGAAAGAAATTCAAAATGAACTTTGAAAAATCAAGAAAATGTAACTGTGACAAGGTAAACCACAACGAAAAATTACTGAAATATTCCAACTCTTATATTTCAACGAAAGAAATTCAAAATGAACTTTGAAAAATCAAGAAAATGTAATTGTAACCAGGTAAACCACAACCAAACACTACTGAAATATTCCAACTCTTGCATTTCAGCGAAATAAATTCAAAATTAACTTTGAAAAATCAAGAAAATGTAACTGTGACGAGTTAAACCACAACCAAACACTACTGAAATATTCCAACTCTTGCATTTCGACGAAAGAAATTCAAAATGAACTTTGCAAAATCATGAAAAATGTAACTGTGACATGGTAAAACTGAGTCTCTCAATCCCTGTAAAGCTCTTTTAAAAGATACAAAAACTACTCATTTAACACAAAAAATTTCGTTTTTAATGACCACCAAGTAAATAAAAAACCACACGGAATCAGTCAACTGAGTCTCTCAACCCCCTTAAAGCTATTTTAAAAGATACAAAAACTACTTATTTAACACAAAAATTTTGTTTTTAATTACCATAATTTAAATTAAAACAACACGGAATCAGGCAACTGAGTCTCTAAATCCCCTTAAAGCTCTTTTAAAATATAAAAAAACTACTTATTTAACACAAAAATTTCTTTTTTATTGACCATAAATTAAATAAAAACCACACGTAATCCGGAAACTGAGTCTCTCAATACCCGTAAAGCTCTTTTAAAAGATACAAAAACTACTTATTTAACACAAAAATTTAGTTTTTAATGACCACCAAGTAAAGGAAAACCACACAGAATCCGGGAACTGAGTCTCTCAATCCCCGTAAAGCTCTTTAAAATGATAAAAAAACTACTTATTTAACACAAAAATTTCGTTTTTAATGACCATCAAGTAAAGAAAAACCACACGGAATCCGGCAACTGAGTCTCTCAATCCCCGTAAAGCTCTTTTAAAAGATGCAAAAACAACTTATTTAACACAAAAATTACTTTTTTTATGACCTCCAAGTAAAGTAAAACCACACGGAATGATGCAACTGAGTCTCTCAAACCCTTTAAAGCTATTTTAAAATAAACAAAAACTACTTATTTAACACAAAAATTTTGTTTTTAATGACCAACAAGTAAAGGAAAACCACACGGAATAAGGCAACTGAGTCTCTCAATCCCCGTAAAGCTCTTTTAAATGATACAAAAACTACTTATTTAAAACAAAAATTTCGTTTTTAATGACCACCAACTAAACAAAAACCACCTGGAATCCGGTAACAGAGTCTCTAAAACCCCCTATATATCTTTTAATATATAAAAACACTACTTATTTAACACAAAAATTTCGTTTTTATCTACTATCATTAAAACAAACATCTATCAGAGAACTGAATCTAAGTATCTCACAAATATCAAAGATCATATTAATCATACAAAAACTACTTAAAATAAACAATAATTTCTTATTTAATTAGCACCATGAAAAAAAAAATTACTCTGAATACGGCAACTGAGTCTCTCAAACCCCGTAAAGCTCTTTTTAAAGATACAAAACTACTTATTTAACATAAAAATTTCGTTTATAATGGCCATCAAGTAAATAAAAATCACACGGAATAAGGCAACTGAGTCTCTCAAACCCTGTAAAGCTCTTTTAAAAGATACAACAAATGACCACCAAGTACAGAAAAATCACATGGAATCCGGCAACTGAGTCTCTCAATCCCCGTAAAGCTCTTTTAAAAGATACAAAAACTACTTATTTAACACAAAAATTTCGTTTTTAATGACAATCAAGTAAAGAAAAATCACACAGAATGAGGCAAATGAGTCTCTAAAACCCTGTAAAGCTCATTTAAAAGATACAAAAAATACTTATTTAACACGAAAATTTCGTTTTTAATGACCAACAAGTAAAGAAAAATCACACGGAATTAGGCAACTGAGTCTCTCAATCCCCGTAAAGCTCTTTTAAAAGATATAAAAACTACTTATTTAACACAAAAAATTCGTTTTTAATGACAATCAAGTAAAGTAAAAACACACGGAATTAGGCAACTGAGTCTCTCAAACCCCTTAAAGCTCTTTTAAAAGATACAAAAACAACTAATTTAACACAAAAATTTCGTTTTTAATGACCATCAAGTAAAGAAAAATCACACGGAATTAGGCAACTGAGTCTCTCAAACCCATTAAATCTCTTTTAAAAGATATAAAAACTACTTATTTAAAACAAAACTATCTTTTTTAATGACCATCAAGTAAAGAAAAATCACACTGAATTAGGCAACTGAGTCTCTCAAACCCCTGAAATCTCTTTTAAAAGATATAAAAACTACTTATTTTAACACAAAATACAAGCAAGCAAATAACATGGGAATTCCTATACACGCAATCAAATAATTGAGTTATTTTTACGTCACAATGTTTCAACTTAAAATCATTATAATTATAGCATACCATTTCTCATACTTTAATTACCTGTTACTATTTATTAACAATCGGAAGATTAAAATCACACTGAATTAGGCAACTGAGTCTCTCAACCCCATTAAATCTCTTTTAATAGATATAAAAACTACTTATTTTAACACAAAATACAAGCAAGCAAATAACATGGGAATTCCTATACACGCAAGCAAATAAGTGAGTTATTTTTACGTCACAATGTTTCAACTTAAAATCATTCTAATTATAGCATCCCATTTCTCATACTTTAATTACCTGTTACGCTTTCTTAACCATCGGAAGTTTAACCAACGTAAATTAAGTTATAGACAATACTGGTTTAATCTCTTGGCAAAGAGTGTAATGACCTGCAAAATTAACAGAAAAAACTGTTTGGTACGGGGGCGTCGTAGAAATGGTACCTTGGTATATACTTAAAGCATAGAATATATTAAAGACATACCCTAACCTAACCTAGGTACCTTTTCCCCCCTAAACCCCAGAAGACTAAAGTTTTAAAATTTTAGATGTTATGACGTGTCGATTCTTTGTCTGAGAGGGTGAGGTTCAAATCCTAGTGTACCGAGTTATCTGTTTTGGGACGAGGATCAGTGGTGTGACTCTGTAAGCTCCGCCATAGTTGGCCCAGCTCTAAATGGGTACCTGGTGAAATCTGGGGAAGGTAAACAGGAAAGGTGTGCGAATGCACAGGATGGATGGCCCCCAGCCCTCCATTGCACTTCCTGGCTGAAGGACCATGAGATGGATATCAGCACCGCCAGTAGGGACTGTAAAGTCTAATGCCACATTCTTCACCCTTATCTTACATGTCGATGTTATGACTGTCGATGTTCTGACGGTTAGTGGTTTTGACGCATTTTTGTTATGGAAATTTTTTAGACGTTTTGACGTGTCGATGTTACGCCTGTCGACGTTCTGACGATTAGTGGTTTTGACGGATCTTCGTTATAAAAAAAAAATGTTATGACGTGTCGATGTTATGACTGTCGACGTTCTGACGGCTAGTGATTGTGACTGTCGATGAAATGATGTGTCGATGTTATGACTGTCGACGGTCTGGCGGGTAGCAATTGTGACTGTAGATGAACTGACGCGTTGATGTTCTGACGGATTTTTTGTCGATTTTATGACGGATTTTGTCGATGTCCTGACGGTAGTGGTTCTGACGTGTCGATGTCCTGGTGCCTTCCCGACAAATGCTAGGTCGCAATATTATAGGTCCATAAGATAATCCTCTTCTGTCATTTTGAACTGCGACAAGAGCTGCGACATATGCCATTTAGATACTTATCTCATTTTATCTTCGTAACGGTACTAGATAGGACAATCCTGACTGCATCATTCAATTCCTTCTACTGAGTTTAACCACGACATATACATAACTCATTTTCGACCAAAACGGCATGTGTCATCCTTTTAATTATCACAACCGAGTTCAAGCTCCGAGTTCAACCGAGTTCAAGATCGGTTTAATCTATTTTATCCTACATCGTCAATGATATTTAGGAATGTCTAATTTCCCACGATGCGTTATATCCTTAATATAGAAACTTGTATGAAGAAATCAATACTGGTGTGGGAGGTGAGCCCAAAACTCCCTGGTGAATCCCCGCACTTTCCAAGCCTGGACCAACAGGCACAAAGAGCAATCTTTTCATAGTGATTTATTGCAGATTTTAGATTTCTACACAAATCAAACAACTTAAGATATTCGAATAGGAGTGGAACTCAGGATTCCAATATTCAAGTACTTAAAACCTCTAAACTATTCAAAAAGTGGGTATTAACTTCCAGACACTCCAAAATCCAATTTTATTATTCTTACTCTTCTTTACGCGTTTTGTAACTTCCAACATTTTTATTTATCCGAACGGTGAAGCATTGATAACAACCTAGCAACCTGTTTGCAATTACCGTGCCCATTTAGCGAATCATCCCTAGGGAAAAGAAACAAATAAACACGCATCCGTGATCTTTCTTCTGGCAAAAAATACAAAATTCCACATTTTTGCAGATAGGAGCTTGAAATCCTATAGTAGTGTTTTCTGACACGCTGAATCTGATGGTGTGACTTCGATTAAGATTCTATGACTTTTAGGAGGTGTTTCCCCCTTTTTCGAAGATAATGCAATATTTTTCAGGATCGTAACTTTTAATGAGTTCGACTAAATTTGATTAAACTTGTATATTTGAAATCGGCATGAAAATCCAATTCTTTTGATGTGTCTACTGGTATCAAAATTTCTTTTTTTAGAGTTTCGGTTACAATCGAGCCGGTCGCTCCTTACTTACAGTTCGTTACCACGAACTGTTTGAAAAGACTAAACGAGCCATTTCTTCGCTATTTACAATCTCAACATAACTTTCTTGACATAGCTTGGGAAATTTTATTAAATGGCCTGATTTTTCAATTTAAGTACAGGAGAAAATATTGATGTTCAAGATAACAAAATGAGTACAATGTCGCTTTTTTGGGTTGACTGTGATAATAAATTATGACAAGCTTCCCTTTAATAAAAAAAAAATGTCGTTTTCCCCTCCTGTATTAATGGCTAATGGAACCAAGTTAAGGATAGGTTAAAACTTATCTGTAGCATATCAAAGAACGTTATGTCACACCTTCTGTCGAAGCAGTATTTGTAACTCATACTTTTAATGTAAAACTTTATATCAGTAGATTCAGTTGAATAACACAAAAAATATATAATGTTTTGTTTCTTTTTTGGTTCTCATGTGAAGTCCGAATTGTGTAAAATTCGTTTAATTTTGGGTTATCAACTTTTTGTTGAAAACAAGGAAAGTGTACCAAATACATTTTTTAAGTTTTTTTTTGCTCTCCTGAAAAATTTTGTTTTGTCTAGGATTAGTGTAACTTATTGTACAACTTCTGAGTTTCCCACAGCCGGATAAATTTAGAGAAATTCGAGAATATTAATTATAATCAGATATGTAGGCCTATTGGATCCTTGAATATATGTCTTCGCTGCTGATGAGCAAACAGTTTTGGCAATTGCTTCTTAAGTTTGAAAATGATTTTTAGCCGTGACAAATGACGGCAAGTCTGTCCTTCAGCGGAAGCAATAACAAATATTATGCGTAAACAATGGGTACTTTTTAAAACTTAAAGACCTTTCTCCTAGGGCTGTGGAGGTTCATGTCCCAAGGGCATCTCAAAGGCATCCCAAAGGCATAGTTATTGGGCCTGCAAACTATAATGAACAAAATGGCTATATCAAAATTTTGATCGGATGATTTTGGGGAAAAAAGAGGTGGGAGAGGGGGCCAATTTGCCCTCAAATTTTTCTGGCCACTTAAAATGGCACTAAAACTTTTAATTTCCGTTTAAAATAATCCATGTCAAGAGATTCTAGTACCACTTCGATGATGCAATCACCCCTGGGGAAAAAACAAAAAATAAAAATAAACACGCATCCGTGATCTTTCTTCTGGCAAACTATACAAAATTCGACATTTTTGCACATAGATGCTTGAAACCTATACAGTAGGGTTTTCTGATACACTGAATCAGATGGTGTGATTTTCATTAAGATTCTATGACTTTTAAAGGCTGTTTTTTCCTTTTTTCGAAAATAAGGCAAATCTGCTCAGGCTCGTAACCTTTGAAGGGTACGACTAAACTTAATGAAACTTATATAATTGAAAGCAACATAAAAATTCAATTTTTTTATCTATGTTTTACAGTTTCGGTTACTATTGAGCCAGGTCACTCCTTACTTACAGTTCGTTCCCACAAACTGTTTGACAGCTGTTAAACACAATTTTTATCCTGCTCTTAATATTCTTAAGGGGTTTGAGGTATGCTCAAGCGTTAGTTAAGATCAGCACTATCAATTCAATGTAATTAATGCAATCTCTTCTCCACTTCATTTCTATTTTTTATGGCAATCTGAAACTGCCATACAGCGTTTATCTATGGTACACCATTCTCCTTGGCTGCACGCAGTTCCCCACACCAAGGCAGTGATGTGTTGCAGGTCTCCACGCGGTTTTCGGTTTTTTCATTTTGTACCTACTGTCTCTCATTCTAGTAGCGTTAACTGGGGCCTAGGGGGGGAGGTTGCTTCCTTGATTATTACCTCCTCCTAGATTTTGAAAAACACCAATTTTCGGCTCTTTCGTTGAAAAGTTTCTCGTCTTAATTTTCAATAAAATAAAACAAAAATTATCCCACTATATTTTGGAAAAATACAATTACCCCCCTCCCATCCATTCTCCAATTTTTGTTAACTGACGCCACTCTCTGAGTCCATTGATTAACAATCTGCAGCCTGGTTGCACGTTTTGTTTCTGCTTCCCTTCAGAGAATTTTCTATAGGTCGAGGTCCTACACCATGCTCCATGAATTCTATGGCAGGTATTTTATATACCTGCGACCATACCTGAATTTTATCTAGCACACGGTGTCTCATTTCAGCCAGGGTCCGTTCAAACATACCCAACTGACTGTTCATGAAAAGGCTCCACATATAGGAATAAACTACTCCGTCTTAAGGGAAGTCCTTTGGAATAATCTCTGACTTTTTGCTTTCTTTAGCTCCACCACAGTTACTTAGTTTCTGAGCATAGGAGATTCCTTTTCTCTATAGGTTCATCCATTTTCCATTTTCCTTTTGGATATTACTATTGATTCGAAAGTAGCGATGACGAACGCCACTTCTATGCCTAGAAACATGACTACAGTATTCATCTTAGTTCATTTCATTTGATTCATCTGATGTACAGCTGTTACTTCGGAGCATCTGTTTTCACCACCCAAATGGACTCTAGATATCAATCTGTTTGTCCCTGGAGCGCTAGTCAGCAACAGTTTATTAATCGCTCTATCATTTCCAATTAGAAGGATCCCAGGTTTTATTATAAAAAAAAACCTTGTCTTTAGCCAAACCTAGGGAGTAATCCTAAAGTGAGACTCCTCCTATCAATCTAAACATAATGGGTTTGCAAATCGTTCAATCCTTTTTGGAGCATGGTGGAATATACCATATGAATGTAACGGCTTTAAAACGTAAAAAGTCACTCACATCTTTTTTTTACTCAGTCTTCTATTCCGATTTGAGATACAAGTCTATCCCCTAAATTGGAGTTGTGTTGTGAGCTGACTTTGGACAAGAATTTTAAACTTTACATGTAGCCCAGCCTCGTTTAGCTCAACCCCATTCAATTCAACTCCTATCCAACTAAGCAACCCTTTAAATCAACTTATATTTAAGTCAACCTCCGTTTGACCCAACCGACATTCAATTCAAACCGACTTCACGCAAACCCCTTTCAACTCAACCCTCATCGAATCCAACCATATTTAACTCAACCCATTTTTTGTCTTCATCTACTCCATATTGAACCCTTGTGTGTTTTTCGGGCAATAAAGATATTGATTGATTTTCAGATGAGCTTTCATTTAACTCAACCCGTGCAACTTGACCAACATTTAACTCCACTCCCACACAAATCAATCCCCCACATAACTCTACCCCTGTCCGTTTCAACCTCTGTCTGACTTATCATTTATTCAAATCGACCTATGAATAAGTTTGAGTTAGTGCTGATTAGAAACTCAAAGTTTGCTAATGGATTTGCTCGTATTATCAAAACTTATATTAAAATGTCCTAAACTTAAAGTCACATCTGATGGATATATAATTTTACAGGGCTATAGCTTTGAACAAAATCAATCTTTTTAAGGTTTTTGCGGTAAAGGATTTGGCGGTCAATTTTTCGGAGTTTCAATTAACTCGCTAGCTGAAAGATAAACACAACATTCGATTCATCACCCAAAGCTTTTTTGAAATACAATTATATAACACGTAATTACGTATCAACTCCCCTGATGCCTGGATATATCCCTGGGCTGTATACAAAACGTTGCTGTTTTTTTATGGGTATTATTTTGTCATTATGAACTAAATAATGATGGAAAATAATTACAAAAAAAACAATAATACAAACTAACAAAGTCATCGAAGTTTAGTATAACCTAGTATAGTATAGATATAGTATAGTATAGTATAGTATAGTATAGTATAGTATACTATACTATACTATATTCTAGTATAGTATAGTATAGTATTCTAGTATAGTATTCTAGTATTAGTATAGTATTCTAGTATAGTATAGTATAGTATAGTATATACCTAGTATAGAGTATATGACCTAGGGGAGTTAGTGGGATGGAAGGCTGGGATGCAATTGCAACAGCAGCAATTATGATGCTCAGAAGCAGCTCTGAATAGTGAATTAAAGTTGCAGCTATTGCTGCAACCATGAAATTCAAGTGTGTTCAAGCCCTGGGGATGAAAAGTTGCTAATTTCAAATAAATAAGAGAAGAATAAATATATTTTCTTAGAACAGAGGGGGAGGGGAGGGAGGTGTAGTAGGGCATTAAAGCAGCATAAGCTAAAAGTACTTACATACGAATTAATCAATGAATAAAGACTATTTGATTCCAGTCAACTTTTATCACTTCCGACAAAAAGGGCTGAATTACATTTTCTAGTTATGTTGTGTATTTAATGAGTGTCGAGCGGAATGGAACTCAGGTGAATGGGATATGAGTTAAGTGAGGCTGGGTTAAATGTGGGTTGAGTTAAAAGATGGTTGAACCTTATTTTGTTTTTTAAAAGAGTTTCAAATACTCTGAATATTCATTTTATTCTCTCGTATGATTCGTTTGGATAAAAGAACGGTACTAAAATCCCCCCCCCCCAAAAAAAAACAAAAATATAAAGGCGCGGAAGTATTCACCCTCAATATGGTGTTTTGGGATGTTTTGGTGCAAATTGTATTTGGAGTCTAGTTGGCGCATTAGTTGTTTATTCTGAAGGCTTTTCCCATTTTCTTTTCTTCTAATACTGCCTTAAGTAAAAAATGTTTAAATTAGTAAAGGCTTTTAAAAATCTCATTTTACCAAGATAAAATCATTCAACTCATTATATGAAATTCTCTATTGTCAAGTTAATAGCTTGATCTGTTGTAGCATATAGGATTGATCTCTGCCTGGCTCGATTACAGGGCTCGATTGCCTCTCCAAAGCTTATTGACCCAAGGCTTGATCCCACTTTATGCAGGGCCAACTGCGAAGGGTGCCGGTTTGTTAAATAAATTACCACAAAACATCAATAGATACTGGTGAGGTGTTCAAATCTGATGGTCCCGAAACAACACTGAAGCTCATAGCTCCTACAGTGTTTTGAGCCATTTCCTTTTTTTTAACACTTAAAATTTTTGTTTCATGTACTTTTCAGACTTGAGCAACATTGGTTACAATAATATAAACTTATATACAATAAAAAAGCAAATAAATCTACTGGGCCGTCAAAAATAGTTCAAAAGTTGTTCTCGGTACATGTTGATTTTAGATTTTGGACTACAAAAATGTTGATCATTATG
>NW_028300389.1:0-5000 GCF_049724085.1 Artemia sp. Qi Xiang Cuo | reverse complement strand
GACGCTCCACTTTTATTCTTTTCTGGTCCAGCTGTTTTAAAGTGGAACTATAAAAGACCTTTGAGGACCTTATTCCACTGCGACAAGATCTTTCGAGCCATAGCAAAAAGCTCTCTATTGCCAAGTTAATAGGCTCTTAAGATATTGTTCTTTTTACTATCCTTGAAAATCTTTGTTTCAAACGCCTTTTCAAGTCGAGTAGTATTGATTACATGAACACAATTGAGATACTGAGAAATATAAGACAATAAAATAAGACTTCCGTAGAAGAAGACGAATTAAACAAAAGAACCTAAGGACGTTGTAAGTCATTAATACAAAATATCGGGTACAGATGATTTCTTTTTAAACATGACGTTCTAAAATTCTGAAAGTTCTAAACGTTTTGTTTTTAATGTGACTAAAACAGTTCTGCTGGTAAAGTATTTTTTTCTCAATTTAAATATTTGATACAAATTCTTCCAAAAATATACTTGTGCGTTAGCGTGTAGAATTTGAGTTACGGTAGTGTGCAAAAATATGAGAGAAATCCATTGATCGGTTTACGTGTCCTTAACCGCAATTATAATCAATCTTTCCATTTAGTCTCAAATTTATCAAGAAGCTACTATATCTTTAATGCCGCTACTACTATTAGCAGTGACAACTAATCCCAGCACCAAGGCCTCTGAGGCCACCGCAGCTGCGCACTCCCCCCTCCATCTCAGTCTGTGCAGAGCTTTATTCTTTACTGCCTTCCATGAAGCTCCTATCTTTTTTAAGTTCTTTTTTCCTAATCGGGTACATTTTGGGTCAGTAGAACATCATTTTGCCTTGTTTGAATTGAAGTTATCAAGTATTCTGCAGTAGGTTGCATAGGTTGCATCAAGACATGGCTATTTGTAGACAGAGAAAAACCAAGACAGATAGTCCAAGTAATTGAGAGGCAAATGTTTAAATGGCTGGGGCACGGGTAAATGGCAGGAGTATGTATGAATCTCTTATTGGACACATACTTGTTTGTTAGTTTTGCCTGCCTAGAGTCTCAGGTATGCTGAACCAGAATTTAAAATTGACATAAGACTGTTAGATTGCCTGTAATGAGAGGCAAAGAAGGCATTGTTTTCTCTTATGAGAAGATTGATCATTTATATACCTTCATTAACCTGGACTGTGTTATTCTTAAAGATGTTGGACGCAGTGAAGATCTTAAAAGAAGAATAGCCAAGGCCCAGGGTATTTTTTTATAGTTGAAAAAAGTTTGGAAAAATAGGAAAATAAATCTGCGAGCCAAGATTAGAAAATTGGAAGCTACAGTGATGACAGTGGTCAAGAATGGTTCTGAAGCATGGGTACCAAAGACGAAGGAGGCTATATTAGACGTTTTAAAGAGGAATTATCTACGGATTGTTTTGGGTACCCGTCTGACTAACCATGTAAGAAACAGTAAGCTGTTCGGAAAATATGGTTCTATCCCGCTTCTCAGGGCTATAATAAGAGAAAGGTTGATATGGCTAGGAGCCGTTCTGCCAATTAATGATTGCCAAATATCGTCCTTTTCGGCCAACCATCTAAGGCCAAACGAAAAGGAGGTCCTCCCAGAATTTGGTAGGATAAAGTTGTCAGCAAGGACTTAAGGAGAATCAAATCTTCTTGGGAACGTGTAAATTGGGAGACTTTGAAGGGATTTGGATGGAGGAGGAGCGTGCGTAGCTGTCTTAGCCTCAGGCAGCTTGGTATTGCAGTGAATTGTTGTTAGTAGTAGTAGTAGTAGAAGAGCATAGTTCTTAAGGTTCTCAGGTCTCAGTCAGTGCTCTTAACCTTGGTTCTCAGAAAAGGAAAAGAGATAAACGTAAACTCCGTTCAGTATATTACAAATTTGAAAAATATTTACTTCATTTACCCCCGTGGGCCCGAAATTCAGCACTAATCCGTAATTATAAAATAGCTGACTTAGCAATAGCTCTATAAAACGTATTTCGAAACACAATCGCAACATCAGTTTTGCCCATGGTATCCCCTTCTTATACAGTGATATTTAAAGTTGTGTGTATGTAAAAGTTGTTCAGTGCTTTATAGATATTCTTTATAAATATTTCTGATAGTTGTGATGTTTGTTTTTTTCTCTTTCTCATGTTCCTTTCTTCTTTTTGTCGTTTTATCTATATACTCCGTCTCTGTGTACTTTTGTATTGTATGACGGGTTAGAAATAAATAAATGAATAGATGATCATGATTGTACAATTAAAACCATTAATAACACAAGTGGGAAACAAAACACAAATAAGGAAATATAAAATCTTATAGCAAAAAAAGAATTATTTCATTAAAAAAGGAAAAAATTCAAAATGGGAAAAACTGTTCCATACCACTATATACCAGCACTAGATTGAGCTCAAACTCGAATATGCTTTTCCAGAAAAGAAAAACAAAGTCAGCAGTAAGCAAAAAGTTATTAATTTAAATATTTCATCTATTTCAGCTCATCCTTGAACGTGCAAACTTGCCAAAAAAATTTAAGAAACGAATTTTCTAGTTAACTAGGAATCAGATTTAAATATAATTAATTATTATAGGGCCTAATTAATTGATTTATTAGTAATCACTAGAAATCAAATTAAACAAATAGAAATTTCTAGTTAATTGAAATTATACATATCTAACTAATCAACTTAGAATATTTAATTTCTATTTCAGTTTATCTCCGGATCTGCGACTCTGCCTACAATTAGACGAGGCCAACTTTCTACTTGAGAGTATTTTTCTAAAGCTTCAACATTTTAAAGGTAAGCTAAACCAAATTCTACAATCAAAACAGCAAAAAAAAATGGTTTAAAATAAATTATACCAGTCTTCATTCAAGTCTGGAATGTCCATGCTGATAAAAATGGAAATAAAATAAACAACATACCAAGTGATCATAATTTATTGTGGGAAATTGTTATAGAATATATCAGTATCCAATATACCATGTACCTGCTACAGGTATATCTATTAGACTACAAACTATTTGTATTTTATTTAAAAGTTTATTGATTTTAGAAAACGCTCAAATAATTAGTACTAAAAAATAATGCATAAATGACTGGATGCTTTTATTTACCTCAGTTTTTGTATACTTCACATTCCTATCTGCTTGTATTTAGTATGTTTACTTTTGCTCACTAGAAGGCTAATAGATAAAACACAGAGAAACAGACAATTTTGTTATAAGAAATATTGTAGCTCAAACGCTTTTCGTTCAAAGTGCTAGGAAGGGGGACATTAAGGACCAGCAATTTAAAATTTAGCATAAAACCAATTTGTGTACCTCCTCTTCTCTTCTTCACACTTTGCAATAAAGTTTAACTTTTGCTTTCCTGAAAACATCTTACATTGCAGCAAATATAATCAGTTGCTAATTGCAAATGTTTTTTTTTTACAGAATGTCTTTCAAAAAATAAATGGAAATTTCATTATTTTACGCTAATATACTTAACTAAACATTTTGTCTTGAAGGCTTGGGGTGACAAAATTACATTTTACCATATTTTTCGTTGGGTTTAAGTTTGATTGTTTCTCTTGACTTTCAGTAAATACAACTTGTTGTCCAACAAACATTGTGCCCTGTGCTCTTTTGTCTAGTTAATAAACCCAATTAGGATAAAACTGCTTCTTCGTAATTTATATTCTACGTGTAAAAATCAGCCTAAATTGAAAATATTCTTTTTATTTTTTTTCGAAGGACTATTAAGTCTTATTTTCTGTCGGCATTTTTTAAACTTATACCACTATATGGGCCTGACTCTCACTTCTCAGTTTTCATCCCGGCGTAGTTTATTGGTTAACAGAAAACAATGAGGCTTGGACAAAAAACAATGAAATTCATCATGTTTGAAGAGCTGAGAAAAGACATTGCCAGAAATTAGCAATGCAAAAAAAAAAAAACATAATCCCAGTATGCGCGAAATAAGGGGTGAATCAGATGACTTCATCGAATGCTCTGGCTTCTAGGCTCTCCTCACTAATATTTGAAGATTTTGTATTTTTTCCCATATTAACCGCACAACTTGTATATCTCATAATATTGTACCCAACCATGAAATGATTCCTTATTTTCGTTCAGGGTCCTTTAATCTTATGTCTATCACAAAGGTAATATACGTCGGGGGCTATCGTCGATTTTTTTTTCCTAATTATAATGTTAATTATGGGACAGTAAATTATGGGAGGGTTAAATATTAGTTCATTGTGGGACAGTCAGGCCAACGACAATAAGAGGGATTACTTTTCTGTAGCTCCACAGTCAGCAATGGGCTTTATTTTCACATTGGATTATCTCTACTTCATAACCAGTCTAGATTAGAAATAACAGAGAATAATAAGAATTGAATTGTTATGTTTGAAATTTAAAGCCTTAAAAAAAAAAAAAAAAAAAAAAAAAAAAAAAAAAAAAAAAAAAACACGTGATTGGTTTTCTGTCTGAATTTTTAAAAAAGTAAAAACAGAAGAAAATGATCGATAAAATTGTAATATTATACAAAGTCAAAAATTTTAAACAAACGCAGGCAGTAAAAAGAACAAAAAGTTATTGAGTCCCACGATATTTTGTACGCAGTTTAGTTGTTTCTTTGTGTTATTTAAATAAAAAAAAACAAGTTTTTTTTAACTGAAAGTTAGGAACGATGTTAAAACTTAATACGAACAGAAATTATTCCGCATATGAAAGGGGCTGTCCCCTCCTCATCGCCTCGCTCTTTACGCTAAAGTTTTTTATTGTTAAAAAAAAAATAAGAGTTGTGAGAAAGTCTAACTTTAGCGTAAAGAGCGTGGCGTTAAGGAGGGGACAGCCCCTTTCATATACAGAATAATTTCTGTTCGTTTTAAGTTTTAACGTCGTTCCTTACTTTCAGTTAAAAAAACTTGTTTTTTTATATATTTAATTTTGAACGTTTTTGAATTGATGCAGGTTGTGATTTTGGCTCACCGTACATGAATAATTAAAACAAAATGTGTATATTAATTTTACTTTTATTTGGTTA
>NW_028300388.1:0-5000 GCF_049724085.1 Artemia sp. Qi Xiang Cuo | reverse complement strand
CCCCGCCCCCCAAGCCCCACCCCCCGTCCCCCACGGTCCCCCCCCGCGCCCAAAAGACCACCCGCCCTCAAGGGACCCCCAGACCCTCAAATGCTCTCCCCGAGAACCCGTCGTTCGGTGATGGGTGTTTTCTGAAACCTATGATTTGGGATGTGTAGTGTGCTACTTCAGGCTGTTCTTAGCTAAGGTTTCCTAGTATTTCCTAGGTGAATGTTGTCTGAAACCAATAGTTTGGGATGAGCAGTTTGCTATTTCAGGCTTTTATGAGCTAGGTTTCTTAGCATTTCGTTGGTGTGTGTTGAGTGAAACTTATGATTTGGGATATGTAGTTTGCTTTTTGGACTTTTCTGAGTTGGATTTCTTAGCCTTTCATAGGTATGCGTTGTCAGAAAATTATGATTTGGGATGTATAGTTTGCTATTTCAGGCTTTTCTGAGCTAAGGTTTTCTAGTATTTCGTAGGTGAATGTTGTCTGAAACCAATAGTTTGGGATGAATAGTTTGCTATTTTTGACTTTTTCTGAGCTAGGTTTCTTAGTCTTTCGTTGGTGTGTGTTGACTGAAACCGATGATTTGGGATATGTAGTTTGCTATTTTTGACTTTTCTGAGCTGGATTTCTTAGTCTTTCATAGGTGTGTGTTGTCTGAAAATTATGATTTGGGGTGGATGGATTGCTACTTTTGACTTTTCTGAGCTAAGGTTTTCTAGTATTTCGTAGGTGAATGTTGTCTGAAACCAATAGTTTGGGATGAATAGTTTGCTATTTTTGACTTTTCTGAGCTAGGTTTCTTAGACTTTCGTTAGGTGAGTGTTGACTGAAACCGATGATTTGGGATATGTACTTTGCTATTTTTGACTTTTCTGAGCTTGATTTCTTAGTCTTTCATAGGTGTGTATTGTATGAAACCTATGATTTGGGGTGTGTTGTTTGCTACTTTTGACTTTTCTGAGCTGGATTTCTTAGCCTTTCATAGGTGTTTGTTATCTAAAACCTATAGTTTGGGATGACTAGTTTGCTATTTTTGACTTTTCTGAGCTAGGTTTCTTAGTCGTTCATAGGTGAGTGTTGTCTGAAACCTATGATTTGGGATATGTAAATTGCTATTTCCGACTTTTCAAAACCGGATTTCTTAGTCTTTTCGTAGGTGTGAGGTATAGCCTCGCAAAAGTTGGAGCTTTCCGGTATCTCTGATTGTGATTTTGCTATGGTTTACAGGTCGAAATTGAATAATCCAGGGTCGGCAAACGATAAAGTTGCACCAGTGTTCGTGAGATTTTCTACCTGTGAGACAGCCCGTAGAGTGTTTACGAGTAAATCAAAATTGGCTGGTTCGAAAATCTTTTTGTCTGAGTCTCTAACCAAGCGCCGTCGCGATATCCTGAGTGCCGCGAGAGACAAGTTTGGCGTGAAAAATGTATGGTCAGATCGTGGTCAGGTTCTCGCAATTCTTCCGGGTGAGCAAGCTGCTCGTCGAATTAACTCGCTTTCAGATTGCGTTTAGTTTGTTGTTTATGAGTAGTTTGGTAGTGTTTATCTCGTCAAGATGTTCTATATTACTCTTTATTTATATTTTTATTTTGTTGTTTATTTTTTTATTTCTTATGAGGATAAATATCGCCCCGTTTGAGCGCGGAAAAGGGATGAATTATAGGATTCTTTTTTGCGTAAGTTGATATGAGTAGTAGTTTAAGTGGAAGATTGAGTAATTTGCAAAATAATCCGTTTAATGTTGATGATTATTTGTTGACGGATATTGGAAATGATGGGTCGCAAATTAGTTTTCGTCCATCTCTTGATAGTAAATATCGTCAGTTATCAACTTTGGAGGAATTAGGCCGGTCTGGATTTCAAGCATGTGCGTGGAATTGTCATTTAACGTCTTCGTATCATGAGATTTTTTATTTTATTTCCCGATCTAATAATTTACATATAATGGCATTATGTGAAACATTTTTGGGTCATGATACTGTTCTTTCGTCCTTTAATTTTACAGGTTATGAACTGATTGCTCGAAGTCGAACGTCAATGGGACGTGGAGGTCTGGCTTTCATTGTCCGACAGGATTTGAATTGGAAAATTAGAAAGGATTTGGACATTTGGAAGGAGGGTAAGATAGAAACCCTTAGTATATAAATTCAGTTTGAAAATCGAGCTTGTATTTTTACTGTTGTATATAAGCCACCAAGTGCATCATTTGAAGAGTTTGCTGAAGGATTTGAATTTCTTGCTGCAAAGGTAAATAGATCTAGTCAAGAGTTTATATGTATGGGAGACTTTAATTTTGATTTGTTAAATGTACGTGGACCAAATTTGGATTTTTTTTGCCTGATGATGCCAAATGATTTATACCCGACCGTGAGCATTCCAACGATAATCAAGGATCATTCGGAAACGCTCATTGATAATGTGTTTGTGTCTTCAGCGATACTAAGTAAAGCGTACTGCTCTGTTGTTTTAAGCCCAGCCTCCGACCATCTTCCGGTTGTATTGCATTTGAATTCTGAAGTGAAGAAACATAACAGAAAGAATAAAATACCAATGCGTGAACTGAAGCCAGTTAATCTGAAAAAATTTGAAGAACAAATTAGTGTTATTAACTGGGAAACAGTACTGAATGAAGATGATCCGTCGGAAGCATTTGAAAAGCTTAACCAAATAGTTTCGAATGTTTATGATAGGACGTGTCCGCTTAAAGAAACAAACCCCAGAAAGAATAAACCAAGAAAACCATGGTGTGATAATGAGCTGCTGAATCTGTTTAATATGAGAAATCAGGCGTGTGAGGAGCATCTGAATCATCCGCAGAATAATGAGCTTCATGTGATGTATAAAGAGCTAAGGAATAGGGCAAATGCCCTAAGAAGGAAAAAAAGAAGGCATATTTTACAAATGTATTTGAAGAAAGTAAAGGTAACCCCAAAGCAACATGGCAAGTTGTGAATGATCTTCTAAAAGGCCCTATGAAGCCATCGGAGCCAAAAATTGTACTAAATAATAGGACCTTGGAAGAAATTGAGGAAATCTGCAACGCATTTGGACAATATTTCTCTGAAATTGGCTGCAAGATTCAAGAAGAAGCAAGGAGCTCCCATGTTTTCGAATCAAGCAGTTTTGTTGATGAGCAAGGAAGAGGTTTCGAAATGCATTTCCAGCCTTGTACTGAAGAGGAGGTACGCAAAATTGTTAGCACGATTAAGTCAAACAGTGCAGGAGTTGATGGAATGAGCCTTAGAATGCTCAAGTCGGTTCTGATTTATTTGCTTCCTGTCCTCGTATACATTATCAATATTTCTATGGAAAAGGGGATGTTTCCGAGTGCGCTTAAAATAGCTAAAATTGTACCGTTGCACAAAGGTGGAGTCAAAACTGATATATCTAATTGGAGACCAATGTCAATTCTCCCGATTTATTCAAAAGTTTATGAAAAGATTGTTCATCACCGGCTTTATGAGTATCTGGTGAAAATTGGTGTTTTACACGATGGTCAATTTGGATTCCGGAAAGGACATTCGACGATGCAGGCAGTCCAGCATCTTCTGGAAAATATCAACTCAGCACTTGAGAATGGCGAGCAGTGCATGGGCGTTTTTATTGATTTTCGAAAAGCTTTTGACTCTGTTGATTTTAAGATTTTATTGGAAAGGCTGTTTTATTTAGGCATAAAGGGTAGTGTTTTTAATTGGTTTGAATCGTATTTAAGTGAAAGGAAGCTACGAGTGACTTTGACTAACAAATCTTCTCAGCCGTTTCCCATAAAGTGTGGTGTTCCACAGGGGTCAGTTCTTGGCCCTCTCCTGTACCTGATATTTGTAGACACAATGAGATTCTACATTCCCGGAGCTTCAGTTACTTCTTTTGCTGACGACACGGCTTTAGTGATTGCAGCAAAGTCGCTGCAAGAGCTCTTGGTCAAGGCTAATAGGGCGCTGGATGGCCTACATGAATTTGTTTGTGCTAGCCTACTTAGCGTCAATGCATCTAAAACTAATTTTATGATGTTTACGAGGACTGGTTCTGCTCCCACTCTCCCTGGTGTCATTATTTACAATGGCCTACCGCTATCAGAAGTTGAAGAGATCCGATATCTGGGATTCATCCTGGATCGAAACTTGAGTTGGAGAAAACACTGCGACATTATAGCATGCAAGCTGGCGCGAGGCCTTGGAGTTCTGAACCGTTTTCAAAATTTTTTACCTTTGAAAATTCTGCTTTTATTGTATTTTTCCATAATAGCGCTTTATATAAATTATGGTTGTTTGATTTGGGCGAGTAATTTTAGTTGCAATTTTAGAAGAGTTCAAGTTCTGCAGAATAAGGCTATAAGGTTGATTGGAAGGTATGATCGTGGTGTTGAAAGCACTGAATCACTTTTTAGAAAGTTTAAAATTTTAAAGGTTGGTGAAATAAGGGATTATCAAATTGGAGTTTTTGTATTTCAGTGTCTGAATGGTTTTGCACCGGATTTTTTTATGAATATTTTTAGGCCTAATTCGTTTTATCACGATTATTCGACTAGGAGTGCGGATAGTCTTGCATCTGAGCCACGGAACACAACCAGAGCGAGTCAAGTGACCAGACACATGGGCCCGTCAGTTTGGAATTCGTTCCCAGATTCTGTTCGTTAAGCTGAAAGTGTGCCGCAACTTAAAACCCGTATTAAAAATCATTTCTTTTCAGGAATTTGGTAGTGTTAATGGTTCGAGAGAAGGCTTCTTTTTTTTTTTTTTTTTTTCTTTTTTTTTTCTTTTTTTTTATATATTTTGTGCCATTATATATTTATCATTATTTTCTGTTATTATTATTTTTTTCCCCTTTTTTCATGTTAATTGGTTTGATGATTTGGCATGCATGATATCCAACCGGTCGCTTTTTAAAACATATTGTTGGTTTTGTGAGACTTGTTTTCACATTGAGTTTTTTTTTTTTTTATAAAAATTTATGAACCTGAACCTGAAACCTGATTAGAAGTTGTAAAGATATGCCTGAATATTTAAACAAA
>NW_028300387.1:179003-276503 GCF_049724085.1 Artemia sp. Qi Xiang Cuo | reverse complement strand
ACATCAAGAATTTCATTGTTCAGGATCTGGAAGCTTTCCAAAGTGGATATTGTGTAAGATCAGGTCCAATATGTAGGAGATCAGCACTTTATCATTTATTAAATTAACTGATTGATTTGGAATCTCTCAGTAAATTTATGGAAGGAATTATTCTGAATGAAATTGCCAGTGACAAAAGATCGGAAGTTTGACTAGATGACATATCCTTTAAATTGATGTTGAAGCTACCCAATAAAAGTATTTCTGATTTTTCAGATGATATTTTCGGAAAAATGTCTTCCAAAATTAAAAAAAAATTCTTCGTAGATTCACTTTAAAATCTACATATTTCAGCGAGTATTAACTTTTCGCTAATATTAATTTTGATCTCTAAAAATAATGATTCCAAAACTTGTTTAATGTTTGAACATAAACGCATCATATCAGATAGC
Organism: Artemia sp. Qi Xiang Cuo; assembly: GCF_049724085.1. NCBI lineage: Eukaryota > Metazoa > Arthropoda > Branchiopoda > Anostraca > Artemiidae > Artemia > Artemia sp. Qi Xiang Cuo. Next base: position 276,072 of record NW_028300387.1, on the reverse strand, counting down.
TGGTACATTATGCGAAATATAAAATGTGACTCCACCCTTTTTAGTCGTCTTTCTGTTCAGAAACATAGATGGATATCCAGAAATATCCATAAGTAGTTGATTTTAATTGCTCAAAATGTTTCACAGAGGCAAATTACTGTAGGACGTGAATTCCTACATAGTAACCCAATATCGTCAAACGAAGAACTCACTCCCTGAACGTTAAGATGTACAATCGGAAAGACCTCCCTCCACTGGGTTCTGGAATCTCAAATTCTAGCTCCTCCTCAAACATACTATCATTAATTTTTTCAAAAATTTTCTCCATAATTTTTGTTTGGGTCTTGACCTGTCGAGTTATTCAAATTCTATAAAAATCTACCCTTTTAACTTCATACTTCTCTAAATTATCATTTATAATATTAGTTTTGGCCCTCAATAGAAAATCAAAATCAAACATAATCACTTTAGCCAGGACTAAAGTGATTTTGTTACCAGGACCTAAAAATATGATACCTCCATGACACATTTGTTTAACACAATATGAAAGCACTTTCTAGTCATATTCGAACCCACTGATTACAATTACACCCAGGAATAGGCTCCCCCAAGAGGTGATTGGGCCTTAAAAACGACTTGAGTGCTATCATGCGAGTACCGTTTGTAGCCTATTAAATTTTGCTTTTTCTAAGCTCAACCTAACTTAGCAAAAACATAAATATTATAGGCAGTGCGGCTAAAGTAAAGAGCAATGTGGGCACAATACATTGTTTATTATTTGTTTTTTTTAGACAAGGGCACTTCGTATAAAAGAAATTGTCTTAGAAACTTCGAAAGAGGCTCATTCGACTGATAATTGAAAGGGCTAGTGCCGTTTTTACTAGTCGAGTGTGATTGGAGGGCAACCAGTCCCCCCCCATACCCATGCTTACTCCAAACAGATTCAATAAAAGTTTTGAGATAGCCATTTTATTTAGCGGAGTGAAATGGCTCGGAGATTATGTCTTTGAGGATGACTCCCACCCCCCTCACAGCCCTCAGGGCAAGGGTTGAAAGTGTATATATGTCATTATAACCTCATAGGGGGCCCATTGGATTGGTAATCATAATCTATAATCCTCTTTTTAAGAGTTAAAGTGATTGGAGGCCAGCTGCCCCCCCCCTCCCCAACACGTCGCATTTTATCGAAATGCATCTTATAGAAATTTTGAGATAAAAAATAGTAAAAAGTTTAAAAGAGTAGTAAAAAGATCGTAGGCAGAGGAATTGTGCTGCCTAAGTAAAGAGCAATGTGGGCACGACGTTATAGACCAGAGCACTTTTTATAGAAGGAGCTGCCGTGGAAACTTTAGAATGGGCTCATTTGATTAGAAATTGCAAATTTTAATGTCCTTTCTGATAGCCGAAAGTGACTGGATGGCAACTCGCCACCCCCTCCACCTAGACCCATCATTTCCCTAATTCCATCCAATCAAAATTTTGAGATATTAATTTTGTTCAGCGTAGTTTAAAGGTCCAGTAATCACGTCTTTGAATATTACCCCCCCCCCCTCCCAGAGCCCTCAGGTCAAGTGTTGTTAGTTATACCCCAGGGGCATATACGTTCGTTTATGGAAAGGCTGGTTGCATCTGCTTAGGAGGGGATTCATTTGATGGAAAATTGAAGGTTCCAGTGCCATTTTAATAGTCGAAAGTGTTTGTAGGACCTCTTGGGAAGGGCTATAAATTATATTAGTTTCCCATTGTTAACATTTATGGTTTTTATGGAAAGGGTGGTGGGACAAACTTGGGATGTGGCTCATTCAATCGGAAATCAGAAGTCTTAGTGTTCTTTTTAAGAGTCAAAAGTAATAGGAGAGTAACTAACCCATCCCACGTCTTCTTTTCCCCAAGCGCATCTGACAGAAATTTTGATTTAGTCATTTTGTATAAAACAGTCTAAAGATCATATAAAAAGGCCTTTGGATTGAAATAGTCCCTGTTTACAGTACCGGGTTTAATAGTCCCGTGTAGGCGTAAGTTATACCCCGAAGGTATGTAAGGTGCTTATGGAATGGTTGTTCATATAAACTTCGGGCACGGCTCATTGATTAGAAATTGGAAGCTATTGTACTCTTTTTAAGAGTCAAAAGTGAATTGAGGACAACCAGCAATCCCTCCGCCCAACGGCCGTAATTTACCAAAAAAAACATCCAATCAATATTTTAAGACGTCAACCCCCTCACAGCCCCCAAAACAACGGCTGTATGTTAGCCAATCCGTATAATGTTTACATATAGTATGTGTTGTTGAGAAAAGTATGCATTTTTGACCTTTAATTTACTAAAAGACAAAGGGCATTCAGGTGAACCTTTCAAAGAAGGTTGAGGGAAGTATTGAAGTAAATCAAAACACGTTATGTATATACGGGCTGTCAAAGGAGTGCAACTTGGAAATGACTGAGTGTTTTAATTTAGAACTTTCAGGAAATAATAAGGGAAATGATCAATTGACCAAAGGGATAATATTTGTGAAGTACTATTACTACAACTACTACTACTAATGCTTCCACTACTACTACTACATCTAAAGTACTACATTTAAAATATTGAGGGGAAATATGAACTAAATCAAAAGACTTTATATGCATGCACATTGTCAAAAAAGCGTATCTTAAGGATGATTTAAGTATTAAGTTGAAACTTTCAGATAATGCTTAAAGGGGAAGATCACCTGACCAAAACGCAATATGTGCATGCTACTACAAATGTTACTACCGTTGCTACACTTGCTACTACTACTATTATTGCTACTTCAACTATTACCTCTTTTGCAACTACTTGTAAGACTAACAGCATAAAGATGAAAATCACAAAAGTATATAAATATTCAGATTATCAAAGGATACATCAGCAATGTCATGACAACGGCTAATTGTATAAAGTTGAAACTTCCTGAACTTGATGTTCAAATTACGAAAGGTAATATATATACTATTAATAGTATTACTATAGTTAATGTAACTAATGACACTAAGGGTATTAAGGCGAAACTTTTAAGAACGTTCATTGCGAGCTCAATCAAACGAAAAAACTAAACGCCTGCAGGTTTTCAAAAGGGGATATACGCAATATCATAGAGGGCGATGCTCTATAATAGCTAGAAATATCATTGAAACTTTTAAAGGAGCTAATTCGATTCAAGTTTAAAAGTTCTAGTGTCCTATTTAAAGTAAAGGGGGATTGGAGGGCAAGCAGTCCTCTTCCCGAGCCCATTCATTTTCCAAACCTCCAATGAAATTTTGTAGACAGTAATTTTGTTCATTATAGTAGAACAATCAGATGAAACCAGAAGGTGTTTTCAGTCACAGAATATTCTTTAAGGCTTTCTTCCTGTGGGGAGAGATGGACCCGAACATCGAGTGACTTAAAGTCACCAGTCTCTTTAATTAACGCGATAAACACCAGTTTATTAAACAATGAAGTTTATTTCATTTTTAACACACAATGAACTGGATTTTTTTTTAAGAACTCGGAATAAAGCTCGGGATGCTAGTAGTAAGATAGTAAAACTAGCTGTTGGTAATGATGAAGCGAAAGCACAATAATATCTGTGTCATTTCCATGAACAATGACTTTCGAACAGCCATTTCGTAGGCAAGATGCAGCATGAAGGATAATTTGGGTGTCAGCCTCCTCCTGGGGATGTTTGTGCTAAGATAGTAAAAATACCTGTTGGTAATGATGAACCAGGGTTCTGATGTGATGATTCTGATGTGAAGCATGGTTTATGGTAATGATGTGATGGTTCTATATTCTTGAAACAAAAATTTTATCATCTTTTCTTTACATTAATTAAAAAAAAAAATTCCACAAAATAAGTTTTTCAAACAAAAGTAAAGAACCCTATTAAACAAAACAAAAATAGGGTTTAGTTTTACTATCTTAACACTAGCATTTTGAGCTGTATATACAGTTCCTAAGAAAATTCCAGTTAAGATTCTTTGACTTTTAGGGGATGTTTTCCCTTTTTTCGAAAATAAGGCAAATTTTCTCAGGCTAATAAATTCTGATGGATAAGACTAAACTTGATGAAACTTATATATTTAAAATCACCGCAAAAATTCGATTCTTTTGATGTATCCATTGGTATAAAAAATCCGTTTTTAGAGTTTCAGTTACTATTGAGTCAGGTTGCTCTTTACTTACAGTTGGTTACCGGGTACTATTTGAAAAAAGCTAAAATAAAGTTTAAATAAGAAGTTAGTAGTGAACGACGTATATAAATTATAGCCAACTATGCAATAGTGTAGACATAACTTCAAAAGTCTCAATACAAAATAGAAAACTATATAAAAATCACAAAATAATTTGGAAAAACAACGGGGAGGAATTGGCTTGAAGAGCCATCTCCCCTCCCGGCTCAGATTACTCTGATTGCTTGAAATTCTTATGCTCTGACTGATTTGAGATTTCAAAAAGATCCAAAGGACTTGGTAAAAGCGGGCTTTCTGAGATCTTTAGGAATTTCATGCTCTATTCAACGCGTCAATTGAGAGGAACGGCATAGGGCAATTTTTTCTTAGATTTCCCAGCCCCTCTCTAGATTTTAAAGAATAATCGTTATGACATTTTCATAGAAAAATATCCTTTTTCGGGTTTTCATTGAGTAAAATAAAAATACCCCTCCACCCACACACACTAGATTTTCAAAAATAAATTTTTCAATATTTACTTTTGTACAACTGTGCACATTGCCCTTCGAACTAAGGCCCGACCGATATATCGGCCGGCTGATATAAGGGTCAATGTCATTATCGGATATCTGAAAAAAAAATCGATTATCAGCCAATTTTATAGTTTTTATAAGGAACTTACCCAAATGATGGTACCGAATCTCCTTAGGTAATTTTTGCTTGTCGAGTCCTTGGATTCAGAGCCACCTGCTAAGTGTAACCATCGTAGAGAGAGCAGCAGATGTAAATCAAATGAAGTAAAAGTTTATTTGTTGTCAGTACTTGTCAATACACACTTGGTGCACTAGTTTTTGAAATGAAATGGTGAGCTCAAGAACATACAACCGGAGAACACCAACCCCTAAATGAAAAGGCACTCAGTAATGCTAAAAGGTGGCTACAAGAAGAAACAGATAATCAGACATTGGAAGAATTAAAATTAGACACTGTATCAGAAGAGCCACAGCAAGTTTAATTGACTGCCTGTTTAATAACATGCTTGCAACTTCAACGATTGAAGAAGAAGAGTCAACAGGTAATATTGATGAGGAACTGAAAAGGTACATGAGTGAGGCTGTCATTGACAGGAAAAAAAGCTGTCGCTTAGTATGGTGGTGAAGTAACAGCAGTCGTTTCAAGAGACTGGCACAACTTGCTCGGAAGTATTTCTGCTGTCCACACTCTTCAGTCCGAAGTGAAAGAGTTTTCAGCACAGTTTGGAACATCTATGATGACACACGAATGTCTCTGAAAAGAAGAAATGCTGAAAAGTTTTGCTATCTGCATTACAATTTGTCCCAGCTCGACTGGGCTTATTAACCGCTGTAAAGACTTGAACTTTATTGGCTTAAATTTTTTTTCTAAATCTTTTCTAAATAAATCTTTTTTTTTTGCATTATTTGAAATCCACAGTGAATTATTGAGACTGTTCTTCGGTGTCTGGTAGACATTTAGAAGCACGCGAAAATGAATATGGACAGAGAATGCAGGGTAATAAACTTTAGGTAAGTTTTTTTTTCGGAGGGGAATTTATCGGCAAATTATATGGGTATCGGTACGGTATCGATAGATCGGTATCGGAACCCAAAAATCCATATTGGTTGGGTCAGTTAGAACTAATACACCATAATTATTGGAGGGAAGTGATATTTTCTTTTAAGATATTATTTGGAAGGAGCTTCGACACTGAATCTATAATAGCATAAGTATAAACAAAAGACATTCATTTTATGCAAACTATATCGCTTTGGATTATAATCCTATTGCCTACATTGGTTCTTGTATTAATTGAAATGCTGGTAACTTATTTCCAATTTTTGATGTGCCATGGAAAAACACCTTCCATGAAAATGACTTAGAAAACATTCAGATTAGCATAACCGCCGTAAATCTAATTTCCTCATTGTTAGGCTACATGCCAGGGATGTTAATGTAGCATCTTTTTTTATTGTCTCATTTTAGTGTATTATTAAATTTGCCTACAAATTAATTCTCGTACCTCCCTACGTGTGGACCCCCAATTTCTTTATTAGAATTGCCCAAGGGACCATTCCCCAGAAAAACTGAAAATATGATTTTTTTTTGATTTTTTTTTAATGCACTTTGGTGGGTTTACGCAAAACCATTATAGAGTGACGAAGACTAGCAATGCTAGTCTTCGTCACTTTTCCATCCTTTTTTATTCTATAGATTTGTGTAGACTGGATTTATTGCTTAGGTTTTTATCCCAATTATCTAGGGTTAAACTGTAATCCAATTATTTTATGGCTAGGATTAATTTACTTTAATAATGAGTTCAGCGTTTGAAATAATAAAACACGATCCTCATGGTGCTGCTATTGAATACAATTTTTTTTTCAAATAGGTGCATCCGTGAAAACGTACCTATCTTTGAAGAGATAATTGAGATCAGAAAAGAGATGGCAACTATTTTGGGCTACCCAAATTATGCAAGTTTTAAGCACGCAATAGGAATGGCCCAAAATCCCCAAACAGTTACTAATTTCTTAAAAAGTCTTTCTGAGAAGCTGCAAACTTTGTGGGAAAAGGAGAAGGACGAGTTGCTTAAATTAAAGAAAAAAGAGGCAAGTAATGTAATTTGACTAGTCATAGGCAGTGCAATAGTGCTGCCTAAGTAAGGAACGACGTTGGAACGATGGTTTTTTTTTCTTTTTTTTGTTTTTTTTTTCTTAGACCCGGGCACTTCGTATCGAAGGAGTTGTCGTAAAAATATCAAAAAGGGCTCATTTGATTGAAAATTGAAAGGGCTAGTGTCCTTTTTAATAACCTAAGTGATTGGAGGGCAACCAGGCGCCCCCCCCTTCCACGCCCATCATTCTCCCTAATACATCCAGTCAAAATTTTACCATTTTAAGAGATAACCATTGTGTTCAGGGTAGTTGAAAGGTCCAAAAATAATGTCTTTGAGGATGACAGCCCGCCCCACCCCCATACAGCTCTCAGGGCATGGGTTGTAAGTTATGCCCTGGGGGCATATAAGGTTCTTGTAGAAGGGGTGGCCGTATAAACTTTGGAGGTGACTCTTTCGATTGGTAATTGGAAACTCTGGTGCCCTTTTTAAGAGTTACAGAGATCGCTGGGCAGCAACCCCCCCCCCCCCTATCCCGCATACACATACGTCATATCGTCTCGAAATGCATCCAATTCAAATTTTGAGGTAGCAATTCTATTCAAAATAGTCCAACTATCATATAACAAAGCCTTTGGGGTTGAAACAAACCCCCAGAGCCTGGGGACAAGGGTTGTAAGTTATGCCTTGGAGGCATTTAAGGTTTTTATGGAAGGGCTGGTTGTATAAACTTTAGAAGAGTCTCATTTGGTTAAAAATTGGAAGTTCTAATTCCATTTTAAGAGAAAAAAATTATAGAGGGCAACTACTCCTCCCCCTAACTGCCCCTCTTCGCCAAACGCATTTGATTGAAATTGTGAAATTGCCATTTTGTTCAAAATAGTCCAAAGAACATATAAAATGCTTCTATGGTTCCCCCCAAGAAATAAACTACAAAGCTTAAAACTATCACTAATCAGCATTAATAAATGAATGAAATCAAACATGTAGCAGCAGACGCACAGTCCCCGATATCCTAGACAATAGTCAATCAGTTGCTGATCCTGAGGTGAAAGTTGAGATTTTCAACCTACAATTTTCTTCGGTTTTTTCCTGGAACTACAGTATTGTTTATCCCACACCTGCTTTATATGATGTATCACATAAGATGCAGCCAATTCTGATTGCTGATACAATAGTTCTAAAGGAACTAATATGCCTCAAACTGAGTAAATCTGCTGGTCCAGGTGGCATTCACTCGTGTATCATAGGCAGTGCGCTAGCACTGCCTAAGTAAAGAACGATGTGGGCAAAATGTGTTTTTTTTTGTTTTTTGTTTTTTTTTTTGTTTTTTTTTTTTTTCTTTCTTCAGTCGGGCACTTCGTATCGAAGGAGTTGTCGTAGAAACTTCTAAGAGGGCTCATTCGATTGGAAATTGAAGTGGCTAGTGCCCTTTTTAATAGTCAAAAGTGATTGGAGGGCAATTAGCCCCCCCCCCGACGCGCCGCATTCCCCTAAACACATCCAATCAAAATTTTGAGATAGCTATTTTGTTCAGCGTAGTTGATTTCCAGATAGAAAATGTGTTTTTAAGGAGGACACTCCACCACAACCCTCGGGGCAAGGGTTTTAAAGTTCTCCCTGAGGGCATATACGAACGATGTTGGCACAATGTACTATGTATTATTTTTTCCCTTTAGAGCAGGGCACTTCTTATGGACGAGGTCGTCGTAGAAACTTCAAAAGGGGCTTATTCGATTGGAAATTGAGAGTTCGAGTGCCCTTTTTAATAGTCGAAAGTAATTGGAGGGCAACTAGCCCCCCCCATGCCCATCATTCCCCAAAACCAAATCCAATCAAAATTTTGAGATAGCCATTTTGTTCAGCGTAGTTGATTAGTTGATTTCCTGATAGAAAATATGTTTTTGAGGAAGACACTCCCCCACAACCCTCCGGGCAAGGGTTTTAAGCCCCTGGGGGCATATAAGGTTTTTATAGAAGGTGTTGTCGTAGAAACTTCTAAACAGGCTCATTCAATTGGAAATTCAAAGGGCTAGTCCCTTTTTTAATAGTCGAAAGTGATTGGGTGGCACCTAGCCCCCCCCCCCCACGCCCGACTTTACCCCAAACACAACCAAACAAAATTTTTAGACAGCCATTTTGTTCAGCGTAGTTGATTTCCTGATAGAAAATATGTTTTTGAAGAAGACACTCCCCCGTTTTCCCCGGGGCAAGGGTCTCAACTTATGCCCCGAGGGTACATAATAACAATGTTTGCGCGATGTGCTATTTATTATTTTTTGCATTTGGAGCAGAGCACTTAATATAGAACAGGGCGTTGTAAAAACTTCAAAGGGGGCTCATTTGATTGGGAATTGAGATTTCTAGTGCCATTTTTAATAGTCTAAAAGTGATTGAAGGGCAACTAGCCCTCCCCCCCCCCTCACGCCCATCATTCCCCCAAACACATCCTATCAAAATTCTCAGATAGCTATTTTGTTCAGCGCAGTTGATTTTCAGATAGAAAGTATGTTTTTGAGGAGGACACTCCCCCACAACCCTTAGGGCAAGGGTTTTAAGTTATGCCTTGGGGGCATATAAAGTTTTTATAGAAGGCGTTGTCGTAGAAACTTCAAAACAGGCTCATTCGATTGGAAATTCGAAGGGCTAGTGCCCTTTGTAATAGTCGAAAGTGATTGGAGGGCGCCTAGCCCCCCCCCCCCCGCCCATCATTCCCCCAAACACATCCAATCAAAATTCTGATTGCTGATACAATAGTTCTAAAGGAACTTATATGCCTCAAACTGAGTAAATCTGCTGGTCCAGGTGGCATTCACTCGTGTATCCTACATAAACGTCGAACAGTTTCGTGTCAACCTCTTTCCCTGCTGTTCAAGTTATTATTAAATATTTCCAGACTACCTCTGGATTGGAAAACTACACATATCATTCCAATATTTAAGAAAGTTAGAAAGGACCTTGTTGAAAATTATTGATCCAGTAGCATGACATAAGCAGTTGTTAAGGTTATTGAAAGAATAATCAATTCTGCAGTTGTTAAATATCTTAAAACAAATAATGTTTTGCACAGTTCATAATATGGCTTTTGTTCAGAGAGATCTGTTGATACCAATCTCGTTGAATCATATGATCACATCACCAAGTTGCTTGATATGGGGATACCTACTGACATGATTCTACTTCACTTTTCTAAAGCTTTTGACAAAGTTTGTCACAGACTGTCACGACTTGCAATTAAATTAAGTGCAGTCAAGCTTGAAGATAAATCCCTACTCTAGATCCTTGATTTTCTTTATTTGCGATCTTAATGTGTTCAGTTATTTGTAGATTCTGGTAATCGTATTCTTTCTCCCTCTACGCATGTTTTGAGTGGAGTTCCTCAGGGAAGTGTTTTGGGCCCTACGCTATTTAATATCTTCAACAATGATGCTTCTTCCATTATCAGCAGTAAATCTACTCTATGTAAACTATCTGAAGCTTCTTGGACCAGACTTGTTTCGTGAAGATCGTGTCCTTCTACAAAATAATCTTCTACTGCCTGGTCAATGGGTGGAGGCTTGGCTTCTTGAATTCAATATTGCTAAGTGCCATATCATTCACTTTGGCAAACTGAATCCTTGTCTCTCTCAGTTTTTCGTAGGCCACCCACTCTTCTCTGCAAATAATGTGCAGGATCGTGGTGTCACTATTGACAATGAGCAAAAATTCATTGGGTCTGCTGTTGGCGCTACCTCAACTATGGGACTGATTAAAAGTACTCTTTCCACTTATTCCCCTAAAGTCATCAATCTTTTGTATAAGTCACTTTTGCATCCAAAACTTGAAGTTAGAATGTGTCTTGCCACTCCTTATCATAGGCAGCGCGCTAGGGCTGCCTAAGTAAAGAACGATGTGGGCATAAAGTGTTTTTTTCTTCTTCTTCTTCAGTCGGGCACTTCGTATCGAAGGAGCTGTCGTAGAAAGTTTAAAAAGAGCTCATTCAATTGGAAATTGGAGTGGCTAGTGCCCCTTTTTAAGAGTCAAAAGTGATTGGAGGGCAACTAGCCCCCCCCCCCACGCCCATCATTCCCCCAAACACATCCAATCAAAATTTTGAGATAGCCATTTTGTTTAGCGTGGTTGATTTCCAGATAAAAAATATGTTTTTGAGGAGGACACTCCCCCACAACCCTCGGGGCAAGGGTTTTAAGTTATGCCCTGAGGGTGTATGAGAACGATGTTGGCACAATGTACTATGTATTATTTATTATTCATTATTGCCCTTTTTAATAATCCAAAGTGATTGGAGGGCAACTAGCCTCCCCCCCCCCACGCCCACCATTCCCCCTAACGCATCCAATCAAAATTTTGAGATAGCCACTTTGTTCAGCAACGTTGATTTCCAGATAGAAAATATGTTTTTGAGGAGGACATTCCCCACAACCCTCAGGGCACGGGTTTTACGTTATGCCCTGGGGGCATATAATGTTTTTATAGAAGGCAATGTCGTAGAAACTTCAAAACAGGCTCATTCGATTGGAAATTCGAAGCGCTAGTGCCCTTTTTAATAGTCGAAAGTGATTGGAGGGCAACTACCCCCCCTCACGTCCATCATTCACCCAAACACAACCAATCAAAATTTTTAGATAGCCATTTTCTTCAGCGTAGTTGATTTACAGATAGAAAATATGTTTCTGAGGAGGACACTCCCCCAAAACTCTCAGGGCAAGGGTTTTAAGTTATGCCCTGGGGACATATATGGTTTTTTATAGAAGATGTTGTCGTAGAAACTTCAAAAAAGGCTCAGTCGATTGCAAATTGAAAGAGCTAGTGCCCTTTTTAATAGTGGAGAGTGATTGGAGGGCAACTAGCCCCCGCCCATCATTTTCCCAAACACATCCGATCAAAATTTTGAGATAGCCATTTTGTTCAGCGTAGTTGATTTCCTCATAGAAAATATGTTTTTGAAGAGGACACTCCCCCAAAACCCTCGGGGCAAGGGTTTTAAGTTATGTCTTGAGGGCATGTAAGAACGATATTGGCACAATGTGCTATTTATTATATTTTTCCTTTAGCGCTGGGCACTTCATATGGAAAGGGTTTTTGTAGAAACTTCAAAATGGGCTCATTCGATTCGAAATTGAGAGTTCTAGTGCTATTTTTAATAGTCGAAAGTGTTTGGAACGCAACTAGCCCCCCCCCACGGCCATCATTCCCTCAATCACATCCCATCAAAGTTTTCAGATAGCCATTGTGCGCTGAGTTTATGATGTCCTGAAAGAAATCGTGTGTTTGAGGAGGACAATCCTCCGAAACCTATAGAGTAAGATGTATAAATTAGACCCTGGGGGCATATTAGGTTTTTTAAGGACGACGTAGCCATAAAAAATTCAAAAAGTGCTTATTCGATTGAAAATGCAAGAAGCCATTACTCTTTTTAAGAGTTAGAACTAATTGGACGGACATTAGCCCCCCCCACGACAATAATTCCCCCAAACACATCCAATCAAAATTTTGAGATAGCCATTTTGTTCAGCGTAGTTGATTTCCTCATAGAAAATATGTTTTTGAAGAGGACACTCCCCCAAAACCCTCGGGGCAAGGGTTTTAAGTTATGCCTTGAGGGCATATAAGAACGATGTTTGCACAATGTGCTATTTATTATATTTTTCCTTTAGCGCTGGGCACTTCATATGGAAAGGGTATTTGTAGAAACTTCAAAATGGGCTTATTCGATTCGAAATTGAGAGTTCTAGTGCTCTTTTTAATAGTCGAAAGTGATTGGAGCGCAACTAGCCCCCCCCCACGACCATCATTCCCCCAATCACATCCAATCAAAATTTTGAGATATCCATTTCGTTGAGCATAGTTGACTTCCGGATAGACAATATGCTTTTGAAGAGGACACTCCCCCAGAACCCTTAAGGAAAGGGTTTTAAGTTTTTCCGTGGAAGCATATAAGATTTAAATAGATGACATTATCGTAAGATTTTACAAACAGGCTAATTCAATTGGGAATTGGAAGGGCTAGTACTCTTTTTAATAGTCGAAAGTGATTGGAGGGCAACTAGCCCCCCCACGCCCATCTTACTCCCAAAAATATCCAATCAAAGTTTTGAGATAGCCATTTTGTTCAGCTTAGTTGATTTCCTGACAGAAAATATGTTTTCGAGGAGGACACTCCCCCACAGCCCTTAGGGCAAGGGTTTTAGGTTATGCCCTGGGGGCATATAAGGTTTTTAAAGAAGGCGTTGTCGTAGAAACTTCAAAAAAAGCTCTTTCGATTGGAAATTCAAAGGACTAGTGCCCTTTTTAATTGTCGAAAGTGATTGGAAGGAAAATAGCCCCCCCCCCGCCCATCATTCCTCCAAACACATCCAATAAAAATTTTGAGACAGCCATTTTGTTCAGCGTAGTTGACTTCAAGATAGAAAATATATTTTTAAGGGAGAAACTCTCCAACATTCCTCTGGGCGAGGGTTGTAAGTTATGCCCTGGGGGCATATAAGGTTTTTATTGTAATCTTTGTCGTAGAAACTTGAAAAAGGGCTCATTCAATTCGAAATTCAAAGGGCTATTACACTTTTTAATAGTCGAAAGTGATTGGAGGGCAACTAGCCCCCCCTCCCCCCCACGCCCGTCATCCCCCCAAACACATCGAATCAAAATTTTTAGATAGCCATTTTGTTCAGCGTAGTTGATTTCCTGATAGAAAATATGTTTTTGAGGAGGACACTCCCCCGCAACCTTCAGGGCAAGGGTTTTAAGTTATGCCCTGAGGGTATATAAGAACGATGTTGGCACGATGTACTATTTATTATTTTTTCCTTTAGAGCTGGGCACTTCATATGGAAGGGGTCGTCGTAGAAACTTCAAAAGGGGCTCATTCGATTGGAAATTAAGAGTTCAGGGCAAGGGTTTTAAGTTATGCCCTGGGAGCATATAAGGTTTTTATAGAAGGCAATGTCGTAGAAACTACAAAACAGGCTCATTGGATTGGAAATTCGAAGCGCTAGTGCCTTTTTTAATAGTCAAAAGTGATTGGAGGGCAACTAGCCCCCCTCACGCCCACCATTCCCCCAAACACATCCAATCAAAATTTTGAGATAGCCATTTTGTTCAGCGTAGTTGATTTTCAGATAGAAAATATGTTTCTGAGGAGGACACTCCCTCAAAACTCTCAGGGCAAGGGTTTTAAGTTATGCCCTGGGGACATATATGGTTTTTATAGAAGATGTTGTCGTAGAAACTTCAAAAAAAACTCAGTCGATTGCAAATTGAAAGAGCTAGTGCCCTTTTTAATAGTGGATAGTGATTGGAGGGCAACTAGCCCCCGCCCATCATTTTCCCAAACACATCCAATCAAAATTTTGAGATAGCCATTTTGTTCAGCGTAGTTGATTTCCTCATAGAAAATATGTTTTTGAAGAGGACACTCCCCCAAAACCCTCGGGGCAAGGGTTTTAAGTTATGCCTTGAGGGCATATAAGAACGATGTTTGCACAATGTACTATTTATTATATTTTTCCTTTAGCGCTGGGCACTTCATATGGAAAGGGTATTTGTAGAAACTTCAAAATGGGCTCATTCGATTCGAAATTGAGAGTTCTAGTGCTCTTTTTAATAGTCGAAAGTGATTGGAGCGCAGCTAGCCCCCCCTCCCCCCGACCATCATTCCCTCAATCACATCCCATCAAAATTTTGAGGTAGCCATTTTGTTCAGCGTAGTTGATTTCCACATAGAAAAAATGTTTTTGAGGAGGACACTCCCCCAGAACCCTCAGGGCAAGGGTTTTAAGTCATGCCCTGGGGGCATATAAGGTTTTTATAGAAGGCGTTGTCGTAGAAACTTCAAAACAGGCTCATTCGATTGGAAATTTGAGGGTCTATTACCCTTTTTCGAAGGTGATTGGAGGGCCACTATCCCCCCCCATACCCGTTATTCCTCCCAACATCTCCAATCGAAATTTTGAGATAGCCATTTTGTTCAGCGTAGTTGATTTCCAGATAGAAAATATGTTTTTGAGGAGGACACTCCCCCACAGTCCTTAGGGCAAGGGTTTTAAATTATGCCCTGGGGGCATATAAGGTTTTTAAAGAAGGCGTTGTCGTAGAAACTTCAAAAAAAGCTCATTCGATTGGAAATTCAAAGGACTAGTGCCCTTTTTAATAGTAGAAAGTGATTGGAAGGAAAATAGCCCCCCCCACGCCCATCATTCCCCCAAACACATCCTATAAAAATTTTGAGATAGCCATTTTGTTCAGCGTAGTTGATTTCCAGATAGAAAATATATTTTTGAGGAGGACACTCCCCCACAACCCTCAGGGCAAAGATTATAAGTTATGCCCTGGAGGCATATAAGGTTTTTATTGAAATCTTTGTCGAAGAAACTTGAAAAAGGGCTCATTCAATTTGAAATTCAAAGAGATAGTACTCTTTTTAATAGTCGAAAGTAACTTAAGGGCAACTAACCCCCCTCTCACGCCCACCTTTTCCCCAAACACATCCAATCAAAATTTTTAGATAGCTTTTCTGTTCAGTACAGTTGAAGATTTTGAAAATTAAGTTTTTAAGCATGACAACCCTTCCCGCCACAGCCTTGAGGGCAAGGGGTGTAAGTTACGCACTGGGGCATATAAGGTTTTTATTGAAAGCGTTGTGTTAGAAACTTCAAAAGGGGCCATTCAATTGGAAATTGAAAGGCCTCGCGCCTTTTTTAATAGTTGAAAGTGATTGGATAGCGACTACATGATTGGAATGCCCCTCTCATGCCCACCATTTTCCAAAACACATCCAATCAAAATTTTGAGATATCCATTTTGTTCAACGTAGTTGAACGTTCTGGAAATTAGGTCTTTTAGGATGATAACCCCCCTCAGAGTCCTCAGTGCAAGGGGTATAAGTTATGTCCTGGGGGCATATAAGGTTCATATAGAAAGTTGTTGTATAAATTATAGGCAGCGCGATCGCGCTGCCTAAGTAAAGAACGGGGACACTCGAGAACGAGACACAAAAACGGGGAGTAAGTAAAGAGGAGGACACTCCCCCACAACCCTCAGGGCAAGGGTTTTAATTTATGCCCTGGGGGCATATAAGAACGATGTTGGTACAATGTATTATTTATTAAATTTTTTCCTCTAGAGCAGGGCACTTCGTATCGAAGAAGTTGTCGTAGAAAATTCGAAAAGTGCTCATTCAATTGGAAATTGGAGTAGCTTGTGCCCTTTTTAATAGTCGAAAATGATTGGAAGGCGACTAACATCCCTCTCACGCCCACCATTTCCCCAAACATCCAATCAAAATTTTGAGATAGCCATGTTGTTTAACGTAGTTGAAAGTTCTGGAAATTCAGTCTTAGAGGATGACAACCACCCTAACAGACCTTAGGATAAGGGTTGTATTTTATGCCCTGGGGGCATATAAGGTGTTTATAGAAAACATTGTCCTTTCCAAAAGGGCTCATTCGATTGGAAATTGAAAGGCCTAGTGCCTCTTTTAATAGTCAAAAGTTACTGGAAAGTCAGACAGTTTTATGAAGAAGATTGATTTAAGTATAGCGTATTATATTTTGTTTTGGTTGTTGTTTACACCTGGACCTTTTTCATGGAGAGTCTTGTCTTAGTACTCCTAAAAACACTTCATTCTATTGAAAATATAAAGGGATGTTGCCCTTCTTAATATTCAAAAGTGATTGGAGGGCAACTAGTCCCCATTCCACTCTCACCCTCCCACGCCCACCCTCCCACGTCAGCCCTCCCATTTCTGCTCTTAAAATTTAACCAAATCAAAATAGCGTAAGTGTATCCAAGTTATCAAAGAAAGTAAACAGATTTTTTTGCGAATGGTATCAAGTTTTCCATTTCAGGTCAACTAGAGGAGTTATGAAACTAATTTAAACAGTACTATTTGTGTCCAGATTTTTAAAAGGATGTATGTTGTTAAAAATTGCTGAAAATTTTTCTCCAGCATACAAATAGCAGGCCAAACTATGAAGTCTTAAAAAACGAAAATATTTAAAGTATTATTTTCTTTTTCCCTGAAAAGACTATGTCAATATAAAACGAACAAAAATTAATTTTAAAAATGTTTTCCACAAAATAAGTTTTTCAAAGAAAAGTAAAGAACTCCATTAAACAAAAATGAGCAAAAATTAAATCAAATAATCTACCAAGCGTGAAACTACCACAAATCAGCATCGATAAATAAATGAAACCCAAAAAGAACAGAAATTACAATAAATAACCAAGTCAAGCAGAAAACGAGCAGAAATAAACATAAATTGGACACAAAACCCCTGTGCCTTCCCAAGACCAGAACAAAATTTACACTTTACTGAAAAAAATATAAATGTTTTTACTTTTATAACTTTAATAAATCAAATAATTTTAACATTTTGATTACTAAATATCAGTATATGTATATTAAACTGACAATGCACATTCAAATCCGACACCAGTTAAGTATTCCTGAAATTACCGGATACTGCTTAGCCATCATCTTAAATCATTGTGCAATCTGTTTTGTAGTAGTGTCAAGATAGGTAGAACCACCTTGTCCGGGTTTCTTCAGCGCTCATTGTTCTTCCAAGGGCCTTACGAAACGGTCATTATTGGGTTTGTTCAGAGTTAATTGATCCTGTAGTACATCATTAGAAGCGCCTTGTCTGGCTCGGTTCAGAGTTCATTGATCCTCAAGAATACCTTGGGGAATGATATATATATATATATATATATATATATGTATATATATATATATATATATATATATATATATATATATATATATATATATATATATATATATATATATATATTTATATATATATATATATATATATATATATATATATATATATATATATATATATATATATATATATATATATATATATATATATATATATATATATAGTAGGTAACCCCTTGGCTAGTGAGGGGTTACCTACTTTCTTTGAAAGGCGTATAGTAGCAACAGTATTAATTATGTACATTATGCTATAACTCCCATGCCTTCTCAAAACAAGAACATAAATTGCACTTTACTGAAAACAAAATACATTTTAAGTGTTTTCACTTTTTTACTTTAATAAGTATAAAATTGTTAAAAATTTAAGGAATAAATATCAGTGTACGTAAATTAAACTGAAAATCCAGGATCGTTTGTTTTTGTTTTTTCAGTGAAGCACAAATTACCTTCTGGTCTTGAAAAGGCATGGGGGTTATCAGCCCTACTCATGTTAGTTTTGCTCGTTTTTTAGTTTGTTCGTTTTTGTATATGGTATTTCTGTTCGTTTTGAGTTTCATTTATTTATTGTTAGTGCTTTGTAGTAGTTTTCCACTTGGAAGATTATTTGACTTTATTTCTGCTCATTTTTGGCTTGATGGAGCTCTTTACTTTTTTTGAAAAAACTTTTTTTTTTAATTAATCAGCATAATAAGCCAATTCTTTTGATACATCTGTTGGTAATGAATTTTCGTTTTTTAGTGTTTCGGTTACTATTGAGCCGCGTCACTCCTTACATACAGTTTGTTACCACAAACTGTTTGAAAAGTCTTTGTAGGCACGAACCAAAACTAAAACTGTACTTGCTGTTTATTACCGACACTTTAAACAACAAAACCTGCAATTTTATCACTAAATGCCTTTAAAAAGCTGAAACCTAACTATACCACAGCAGATAGGTAATTTTACTGAAAATTCAAGGAAATCAATAATAGTTATGGATCTTATTAGTAAATAACCTGCGGATATGCATGAACTTGAAATATATTTTGTACCATGGTCTTGGCATACTAAAAGGAATAAAATTAGGGGTATGTCAAACAGTGTATTTTAATGACATCTTATGCCACCCCCTCTCTATGGGAGACTATTCTCATTTAAATTCATCTTATTCAAAATCTAATCACTGTAGAAATCTTTAATGTATTTTAAAGTCTATCCAAGCTAATACAACTACCATAATCAAAGTAAATTAATATTTTATAAATAATTTGAAAGCTTTTTATTAAGAAATTCTGAAAAATGGGGTAACGAAAGAAAGCATATCCAAATGGAGTATGTAGAAATCCGAATCTCGAAATGAAGCAATGAAAGGGGTCCTATAAATGCCTCTATCAAGAATGCAATCTGCTTTATCATCATCAGGATTGATAAAGTAGGATACTTTTTTTTGTGCGTAATATAGATTTGAATCAACCAAAATGTTGTTCTATCGATTTGAGGTAGCCTGGTCAACTTCTGAAGGATAGATTATTGACAAGAAATTCACAGAAGATAGAGAAAAATCGAACATTTTCATACCTTCGAAATAATAACCAAAATGCATATGCTAAGCTATTCTCAAGGGTATTATCAGCAGGCATACATAGCTCGAGAGGACCAAATTGTTATTGAGCATTCATTAATTTGCTGATTTTCCCTTTAAATGTAGCTTAGCAGACTGTTTTTGGCATTTTTTCCAGGGGTGTTTCAGATATGATCTATAGAAGTAGCAGCGACGATATTAGATATTATTATTTAACATCTTAAGATGTTTTTTCAAAATTTTGGAAGTCTTGAAACTAAATCTCGGAATATTTCTAAATTGAGAGCCCTTTATTGTTATAATCATGACACAGTCTTGTTGGGAAATTATATCTTAACTCAACTATTTTAAATGTAACTATTTTACACTACATGCCTTTTTTCACTTAATGAAAAAAAACATTCATTTCGTTGTATTTTTTCACTTTATTTCTTTGCATTTTGAGTATATAGCTAATGTTTGTCATCCGTAACTAACAAAACTCAACACAGCAGGCTCTGTTATAGGTTGGAAAAATACAGTAGACTAGCCAAAAAATATTAACGAGCTAACTTAAAAATGTGACTTTTGAACCAATAAACGTTTATTGATGTTATAATGGGTGTTTTTTTTCGGTTCCTATCGTTTTTCATGATTGTGAATTGCGAAATACTTACCGCTAGTTTGTTTTACAAAATGATCTCTTTCTTAAAAAGATTGTTTTGTGTAAAGATTTTTATTTTAATTTCTATATTGACTTTGAAAAAATAAGTTCCATAAAAAAGAAATGAAAATTAAGGTTTAATCAATCATCTTGTCTATTTCAGTGTGAAAGCTATTCATATGCCTACAATGATAGGATTTACTGCTGGGACATAAAATATTATCAAAGATTGGTTAAAGAAACAAGGTACCCGTGTATTCATGAAAAATTACGGCCATATTTCCCGTTTGAAAAGGTTACCCAGGGACTCTTGGAAATTTGTGAAGAAATATTTGGCTTAAGATTTACAGAAGAAAAAGAAGCAGATAAGTGGCATGACGATGTTGTTGTCGTAAGTTTCGTTTATTTATAGCAAATTTTCGCCCAAATTAAAAAAAAAAAAAATGAAAATTAGCATCCTGGGATTCTATGGTCTAGAAAACCAGCTATTTAGGTCACGACTTTGAGAAAATTCGTTAAGAGGCTTATTTTTTAAGAAAAGATTTACTTGAGCGACGGCATATATATGAGGAAATGTTAAGAGCATACATACGTCATATTTGCCTCAGCAGTAGTTTTTATCGTTTTTAGTGTCTAAGATGCATGTAAAAATACACAAAAACATAGCTAAATACATATACAGTTAGAATACATATACAGTTAGAATACTAAATACATATACATACATATACAGTAGAATACTTGTAGAATACAGTAGAATACAGTAGAATACAGTAGAATAGCTAAATACATATACAGTTAGAATACTTGCAACAACGACAATTACAACGTGTCAAAATTGAAAGTGAAGAACACAGAAATGTCCAGTTAGAAGATAAGAGACACTGAGGTTTAAAACGAGTGAAAAACAAATGTGAACAACAAAGAAATATTCGGTTGCCAGACCTACAACAACGAGAAGCAGAACGAATTAAAAATGAAGGTGAAGAAAAAACTGTGGTTAAAAGATATTCCACAGCAAGAACGAAAAATGTATTGTTAGAAGATAAATGGCAGCGAGAATTACAAGCGACTGCGAGAAACAGGACGCTTCAAAAATATTTTGGAAAATCGGTATCTTTGGATTTTCTGCCCCGCAAAAAACTATCTACATTGATCACGAGTTTGAGAAAAGTCGTTTAAAGCTACAATTTTGGAAACAAAAATTGAAATGATTGAGGTCATATTCATGAGCACATTTCAAGAGAATAATTAGAATCATTCCTTCCCCCTTCCCAGGAGTGGTCGTATTGTTTTTATATCTATGACGCATGCAGTAATTCAAAACTAACTTAGCTAAATATAAAATACCAAGTGTAATGAGTCTACTTACAAAACTTGTCTTAAACAGTTTCATAATACATAAAGGACAAATGAACAACCTAGACCATCAGATGTGACCAGGCCAAGCCGAGCAGCTGAGGTAAAGGATATTGAAAAAATGTGTAAAGTAATGATAAACGGAAATGAAGAACAAAGAAATATACAGTTAGATGACTTGCTTCAGTGACAATTACAAAGAGTCAAAACAAAAGTGAAGAACAAAGTAATATCCGGTGAGAATAGAAGGCCAACAATAATTAAAACGAGTCAAAAAAAAGTGAAGAAAAAAGAAATGTCTGGTTACAATACTTGCGACTACGAGGAGTAAAACGAATTATATTTGAAAGTGAAGAACAAAAAAAAATATGTGGCTAAAAGATGTGCCACAGTGAGAACAAAGAAATATTTAGTTAGAGGATAAGCGGCAGCGAGAATTACAAGTGATAGCAAGAAAGCGAGTATAAGAACGTTTCAAAAATAAAATGAGGACCGAAGAATTGTGTTGTTCGAAGACAAGCGAGAATAAAAATAAGAATGAGTCCAAAATAAAAGTGAAGAAGAAAGACATATAACGTTAGAAGACCAACGCAATTGCAATCTTTGGTGCCAACAAAATGTTTCACAAAACCCAGTACAAACCTAAGAAGGTGCCATAAACTTTGTAACTATTAGTTACAAATTTATTGGGGTCTTTCAGTGTTATACTATGGGCTGTGTTTTGGTCTTTACTACAAATATGATTGTTTTTTCCGCAAATCTCACATAATCAAATTCGTATTCTTAAGTAAGTAAAGAATACCAGTTTGAATACGAAGTTACCTTAATATTTTATGTGATCAAGAGGTACAAGTTCGGCTGTATGAAAAAGAACTTTCTGGTGTTCTGAGACTTTACATCGCTGTAAAGGAGACTTGGGGGAGGAGAAATTTTTTTTTTAGGTGAGCTTAAGAAAGGAAAATCTATGCCACTGAATTGAGGGCAAATCGTTTACCTCTTGGAACAACAAAAAAAAATTTAGGAAGGAGTTGAGGTTGAGATGGTCCTTCCTTTTGTCGCATTAAATTATGTGAATTAAAATTGAATTTTATGTTTTGTTTTGCCATGGTTCAAGGACTAACTTAAGACCCTGGCGCCGCGCCGATAAAGGAAGGCTGGCGGCGGTGGGGCCAAAAATACCAGCGGTGGTGCGCCGCCGGCGTGCCACTGATGTTTTTTCGTTTTATCGCCGGTAAGATGTCGGTGGCGTGGCGCCAGCGCGATCAATGTTGATCACAATCATTAATGTTTTCATCAGTCTTTCTCAAATCCTAGCTTGAATTTACAAAAAGATTCAGGCCTATTCATGAGTTAAAAACTTTGCAAGGCGCTGGCTGAATGCTGGTCTTCTTCGTTATTCATCAAGAGAAGTAGAAATATGGTAGAAACGAAATAGCTATGGCGTTTCAGAACCCTTGCATAATAGTCAAAATAACAGATAATAGATTCGCCGCGGCATTCAATAAGATCCAAGGAATCTAATTAAAAGGGAGCACACACAAAAGGCAAATTAGGCCAGTAGCATATGAGAAATCCAAAAATACCCGAGACAATGAAAAAGTCCCAATGGGGGGCCCTGGGTCTATAAAAATATTTCTATGGTTTCCCAGGAAAGTTGATATCATTTTCTTCCGTCTCCGCTTAAAATGAAAAAGATAATTAGATTTTTGGCATCCCTGCTTTCAATAAAAAAAAAAAATGAGGTATTATCATTTTGAAATGATAGCCCCCTATCCCCCCCCCCCCGGTAGGCAAAAACATACAATTTGTTTATAATTCATATTTTTGGGGTAATTTCCGTTTCAATCTTCAATTCCCAAACCTTTTACATAGTCTATAGCTAAGTTTTGTCTCAATAGAAGTTTTTTTTGGAAGGGGGGGGGGGTAAAAAAATTTCTGAAAGAAGATTATATTTTCTTTATTCTATCAGGCGTTTAATAATTCTGTATTAAACATTAAGAAAATGTATCTAAAAATAGCAAAAGAAAACCAAATTCTACAAACTTACGATTCAGCTGTCGCAATTATCTGTTGGCTATCAATAGTGTATGCATTCTGTTCAACTTAAAAATAGAATCCTTGACTATGAATGATGTAAAAATCGTATAGCAATCAGGAAACTGCATTCAAAATGGGTTAATCTCATCAAACAATTCGTTGTTACGAACTGTTTGATAGTTCGTTGCCAGATAGTTCGGGTCGTGGTAGTGATCCGGCTCAATAGTAACCGAAACTCTAAAAAACGGATGCCAATTTTGATACCAATAGATACATCAAAAGATTTGGATTTTTATGCCAATTTCAAATATATAAATTTCATCCAGTTTAGTGTTAACCATTAAAAGTTACGAGCCTGAGAATATTTGACATATTTTTGAAAAAGGAGGAAAACACCCCCTAAACTCATAGAATCTTAATGAAAATCACACCATCAGGTTCAGCGTATCAGATAACCCAAATGTAGAGATTTAAAGCTTCTATATGCAAAAATGTGGAATTTTGTAATTTTTTTTCTGCCAGAAGAAAGATCACGGATGCGTGCTTATTTGTTTTTTTTTCTTCCCATGGGTGATCGTATCTACCCAGTGGTCCTAAAATATCGCGAGAGGGCTCATTCGAACGGAAATCAAAAGTTCCAGTGCCCTTTTAAGTGACCAAAATTCTTGAAGTTCAACTAGGCCCCCTCCCACGCTCATTTTTTCCCCCAAAGTCACCGGATTGAAATTTTGAGATTGCAATTTTGTTCAGTATAGTCAAAAAATCTAATAAGGCTGCAAGTTGTGAACTTTGTCCATTGTTTACATATAGTATTTGTTATTGGAAAGCAGTATACAGCCTTTTTTTGTGGCGGGGGCTGTGCTTGGGGTGGATTTCTAAGAGGAGAATCTTCCTTTGGGTGGGAACTCTCTGATGAGTGAATATTCTAGGGGAAATGTTACACTGGGGAGTTTTGATAAAATTGCTGTACGAAATTCTTTTTAATTGTCTTGGATTCTCTTTGCCAAATTTTTTATGTGGAAATGTTCCGGTGGAATTATCCGAAGGCTTTTATCCGCACGTTTTGTTTTCTGGTAAACCTTTTTTTTTCTGGGGGGCATTTATGGAGTGATCAAGAAACCGATTATTAGATTAAAGTCTTCCAATAAAAAAAATGGCAAGGAGAATTTTTCAGGGTGAAATATCCATAAGCCATTTTACAAAGAGGGGGGATTCTCAGCGAGGAAGGAACTGTCTGGAGGGAATTTGACGGGGGGGGCACTTCACGCTGGATGAAATTTTCCACGGAGGAGCTTTCTGTGAGGGGCGGGGGGGGTATATTTCATAGGGTGTATCCCATTTGAGCGCTTTCCCATTTGAGCGCCATGGCGCGCAAATGGGAATTTCCTATTTGCGCGCCGTATTTTAATTAGTTCAGTTGTGTCCCATTTGAGCGCCAGATAATTAGGTCAGGTGACCTAATTGCGTAAGCGATTGCACAACCGTTTACCCACCGTATTAGTATTAATCGTATTAGTATCAACCGTATTAGTATTAATAAGTCAGTTTGACAATGAAGAGCTCCAAGAATAAACAACTGCTAGAACACGACGGTTTCGTCTACAGATTCGATAAGCCGATTTCTGGAGGAAGAAAGAAGAGCTGGAGATGCATGAAGAAGGGATGTCTCGGGCGGTTACACACTGATTCCAGCGACGGCTCACCAGTTTCAGTTGGTACGCACGACCATAGCGCTGATCCTCTGCAGACCCAGCAGTACAAATTCCGGTCAGACCTTCGAAGCGAGTCAGCCCGTACTACTCGTCCGATTCCCGCTATCTACGACGGCCAGGTCGCAAGTGCTGCTGCCAGTGGGCTGAGTGCTTTGCCTCAGTTACCCTATAAGCACGTGAAGTCGTCCATGTACAGATCACGAAACAAGCTGATACCACCACTGCCCGCTGATACTATATCCGTACCGACGCCCTTGCCCCAGGCTTTCAGTGAGACGTCTGCAAACCAGAGATTCCTCCTCTTTCAGCTTCAAAATAACGCTGCGATTTGCTTTGCAACCGACGAGTCGTTAAGTCTGCTTGAACGAAGCCCGGAATGGTATATGGACGGCACCTTCGACTCAGCTCCTTCCCCATTCGGCCAGTTGTTCACCGTTCACGTTTTCTTCGGCGACAAGCAACTTCCCGCTGTCTTCGTGCTCATGGAGAGCAAGTCTGCGCAGCTTTACAACGACGTCTTCAGCGAGCTGATCCTACAGGCTGCGATGAAAGGAGTGACACTTCGCCCGACGACCGTCGTCTCTGATTTTGAGACCGGTCTGCTGACATCCGTGAAGCAAGTTTTTCCGGCCGCCAAGCACCGTGGGTGTTACTTCCACTTTTGCCAAGCAGTAATCAGAAACTTGGGGCGTCACTCAGTCCGTGAGCTGTACATGACCGATGCAGACTTCAACCTCTACGTTCGAAAGCTTCTGGCTCTGGCGTTCCTACCTCCAGCGATCGTCAGAATCAATTCTGGTCCAATCATTTCTCACATCGTTCGTACCTGGCCTTCGGCTCGTCCGTTTGTCACTTACTTCAGCCGTCAGTGGTTCGACCAATGTCCTCCTCATTTCTGGTCAGTCTACGGCATCCAGCGAAGGACAAACAACGACCTCGAATCATGGCACATGCGGTTTAACCGAAGAGTCGGTCGCTACCACCCGAACTTGTGGCAGTTTATCTCTTTCCTGAAGGAAGAACAAGCAGTCGTCGATTCTGCAAGGACACAGCTACTCCAGGGTCATGTCATCCATCGGACGAACAAGAAGTATGCAAGGCTGAACGAACGACTCGAAAAGCTGTCGACGGAGTACAGGGCTGGAACTCGAACAGCAGACGAGCTTCTCTTGGGTGTCGCACATAACATTTCGCCGGATGTGTGATATTAGCAGTTTTTGTTTGTATTTTTACCAATATATTAATTTGAATTATCCGTTTTTGGCACGATTTTTGGGTGATTTCGTTCCACGCTTCATCCACCGCAAAATCACAATTTTGGGTTTGGCGCTCAAATGGTACTCCGTGGCGCTCAAATGGGAACAAAATTCCGTGGCGCTCAAATGTAACAAAATTCCGTGGCGCTCAAATGGGAAAGCGCTAAAATGGGAACACCCCATTTCATAGATTTACCGGCATTATTTAAAAAAACGAACAGAAATTATGCCATATATGAAGGGTTGCTCCCTCCTCGATACCTTATTCTTTACGCTAAAGTTTGACTGTTTACTAAAATTGAAACAAAGGGGCTGTTTAATTAGAATAGGAAGCTTTTTTAAAAGTGCTAACAACTTTAGCGTAAAGAGCAAGGTATTGAGGAGAGGGTGACCCTTCATATCCGGAATAAATCTGCCAAAATTAATATGCAAATTGTGTTTTAATTTTTCATGCACGGTGAGCCAAAATCGAACCTGCATTAGTTTAAAAACGTTTAGAAATTAAATAAAAAACTAGTTTTTTTTTTACTGAAATTATGGAGCGACATTAAAACTTAAACCAACAGCAATTATTCCGTGTATAAAAGGGGTCGTCCCCTCCTCAACCCCTCACTCTTTACGCTAAAGTTGGACTCTTTTTAACCACTCTACTTTTTAAAACAATAAAAAACTTTAGCGTAAAGAGCGAGGTCTTGAAGGGGGGACAGCCCTTTTCATATGCGGAATAATTGCTGTTCGTTTTAAGGTTTAGTGTCGCTCTTTACTTCAGTTAAAAAAAACTTGTTTTTTTTATTTAGTTTCGTAAAGACGATACTTTTGTCGACATATGAAGAACCGTGTAGGCTATCTTGCAATTGTATCTGTATAGTTTATATGCAAAGTAACACAGAGAAGATAATTAAGGAACAAGAGAAGAGTGAAGAGTTATTGTATACAAAGTAACATTGGCAGGGATAGTCACTAGTAATAAATCACTAGGGGTGGCACCGTGATACAATGATTTTTTGGGATTTGGGGAACCAATTCTTTTCAGAGTGACACATAGATTTTCGGGAAAAGTCCCGAAAATTCAGGGATAGTGCAAGCCCTGCTTGATTTCTAGTAAGGAAAATTGAAATACTTAACAACACGAGAAAAGAAAAGTTCCGACTTTGTGGTTGACTCAATAAAGAGTTGCCGTAATATTCAGCCGAACGCCACCACCTCTGCCGGTGGTGGCGCGCGGGCGGCGGGCCGGTGACGTTGCGACACTTCGGCGGGGGTCAACCGGGCCTCTCGTTGGCGGCATTCGGTCGATGCGCAGGGGTGGCGCTGGGGTCTAATTCTAACCCTTTGCATGGCAAAAAACATCACAAAGTAAAAAATTTTGCTTATGCTTGGGAAAGGCTAGTTTAGTAATTTCTTGAATTTATACTAAATTTTTATAGTATAATGCTTTATGCTATTGAATGAGCTTATGACAAGCCATAGTTTTCCAGCACTTTTGCAGTAATTGATATTTACTATCTTTTTTATTTCTATTTTCTGTAGTACAGAACCAACGATTCAAAAACTGGTGAGCTTCTGGGATATTTCGTTCTTGATCTTTTCCAAAGAGATGGTAAAAATTGTGAACCTGCTACTTTTCCCCTAGTCTCCTGTTGTCTGGACTCTAATGGCTCTCGGATTTTTCCTTACTCTGCAGTGCTGGCAAACTTCGTTAAGCCAACTCCAAATAGACCCTCACTTTTATATCATGACGCGGTAAGTGCTTAACAAAAGAGGTTATTTTTAACTTTTAAGATTTTTAAATTTGCAAAATGGATGTAACGGTTATTTTGGTGAAATTCTGTTTGCTCAGTTTAAGATTGCTGATGGTAGGGGATACCCTCAGATTTTATCGTTCTTGTTCTAGATTTAAATTGACTATAGTAACCTAGAATTAGCCAAGTCTAGCTATTTTAACTAGCCTTATTCTGCTAGTCAACAGGATTTGGAAGGGAATTAGGGTATATAAGATTGTGAAAATCAGGTCTGATGTTTTTGACCATGAAAATTATGACGGTATTTTTTAATGCTTCCTAGTACTTACACTCCAGATATGGTACTAAAAAATGTCATTTTGGTGCCATATGTAACTTTATGTAATTATATGCAACTTTATTATCAAGATCTATGTATAAACATAGATATGAAAATTAGCTTTTAAACGAAACTTTAAATAGGCCTTTACGGTATTACATTAGCCTGCTAGATATGCTAATCAAGAAATGAATGATGGAAATATCAAAGGGGTCGGGAGGGGGATAATAAACCATATTTGTAGGATTTCAAATACGATTGTGATTGTACTCTTCTCATTTTTCCCAGTCTTTCCATCGCAGAAATGGTACCAAAAAAGGACTTTTTGAGTGTCATCTAGTACTTTAGAATGGCGTTATTAATTTGAGTCTATGAAAAGTACTTAGGAATTGAAACTAGCTTATAAATGAAGCTCAACCCAGTGGACACATAACTACTACCCATGCAAAAAAAATGATTGTTCCTTATTGTTTAAGGAGGGAAGCGTTATAATTTTTTGTAGAGGGGTTTCCAATATTGGTTATGTATAATTTTTTCTTTGATGTTAGGCAATTTTCTAAGGGTGTCAAGCTCTTTTAAAAAGCTCCTGTAAATTTATTTCCAAATAATACTTGCTATTAAGATTAATCGCAAGATTTTCTATTTTATGTCTGTTTTTTTTCTGGATAAAAATTTGAACCACATTTTGTTTGATTATAAAAATCTAGTCCATTTAAAAAGATCCAGGATGCTCTTCATTATAGCTTGGATAATCTTAATGTCCTGTTGTAGGTAAAGACCTATTTTCACGAGTTTGGACATGTTATCCACCACATGTGTTCGAAGCCTGAATTTGCGACATTCACGCTTTTCAGTGGTGCAAAGATTGGGATGGATTTTGTAGAAATTCCTAGTCAAATGCTTGAAAATTGGTGCTGGCAATCCCAACCTTTAAAGAGAATATCTGGACACTATAAGGTTTATTATTTTTTATGTATGAACTTCATGTCTTCTCTTTTTTAAATCTTGTAACTTTCCCAACAATGTTGGTACGATTTTTTTTGCAACCACGTAACTTAAATCTTTGTATTCCTAGCAAAAAAAGCACTGCCTTTCCACCGCAAAAAAAAGAAAGAATAAAAAACAAAAAAACGAGATAACAAGAAACTCTTTGAATACAACCTAAGTGGATATTTCAGCTATATATAGAACAGCTGTCATCAGCGAAATACAATATAACACAAATAAAAAAGAAAACAAACTTATTAAAAAATAAAATTCTAAAGTAAATTTTGAAAGAGTCTCTCCTTGCTCAC
This sequence comes from Artemia sp. Qi Xiang Cuo, assembly GCF_049724085.1. Lineage (NCBI taxonomy): Eukaryota > Metazoa > Arthropoda > Branchiopoda > Anostraca > Artemiidae > Artemia > Artemia sp. Qi Xiang Cuo. The sequence goes on along the minus strand of NW_028300387.1, from coordinate 246,640 downwards.
CACACATGGGTCCATCCAAGACACCAATAATGACAAAAAAAAAGTTATTTGTTCCTGCTACTTGAATTGATTAAAAATTAGAACTATACTCAATGTAATATTTGCCCTATATGCTGGTAATTGTGTATACCTTTTGACAACAGGTTCATTTTGATTGACAGCCAATTTTATTTTTGCATTAAATCATTTTTATAATTGAGTGAAGTCACCTAAGTCTCTGTTTAGGAATGTACTATTATTTAAATGTGATGCATCCGGAAATTTTATATTAAGCAGCTTGACACAATTTTCATGTATACAAGTATCAATGTTTCAAAATGGAATCACTTATAACAACACAAGCTTGAAAACAATCATTATTTAATCAAAGAATCAGCAATAAGATAAGACATCGATGTTCTAATCAATTTGGTAAATTATGTGCCAATTATTCCGTAAATTTTCAGTTTCAAGAGTCTTGTGGCCTACAAATAGAAGGCCAACAACAAACGAAATGGGAAACTTTAAAAATTGCGCATTTAATTAGTATTTTCTTAAGTATATGTCTTGGGGACGTTTCCTGGACGATGTTATGGCATTTTGGAATTATTGTGAAGATTCACTTTAAGGTTTTCTTGACCATCTAAGCATATATTGTTTATGTCTTCAATTTATTACAGAGACGGAAAAGATGGTAAAATATTTTTCCTAGTTGGGTTGATTATGTGTAGTATAGATAAACTCTATCTTAAAGTTTACATAAACTTTCACAAAATAATAGATAACTTCATTTCAAGTCTAACCATCCTCCGCAGGTTAAAAGAGGCGTGGCAATACCTCTTTTGGATCAAATTCTAAATATCTGTCTACGGCCACATATTAAAAATGAATGGAATTTTGTTAAAGGTACACTTTTTAAAAGTGGTTACCCTATTTTTTTTAATAATACTATTATTGCTCAAACAAATAAATTTCAAGTAAGGATAAGTCCTTTTATTAGACAGTGAAAAACAGATACAAAAAGTTCTAGACATTTCGACTACGCTCATCAATGATCGTCTTCAGCAGAGAAACTAAGGCATTACAATTAAAGCAAATTGTATATATACAGAAAAAAATAATTACTTCCGGATCAAAGATAGTTTCCAGTTCTTTGGCGGAGAAGGTTCATTAAAGGGCTCATTTAAAATCCTGATTTTTTTAATATTGCCTAAATGTAAGTTGAATTTTTGTAAGTTGACTAAATGTAAGTTGACTCGTAACCTGATTATTTAAAAGACTAAACACAAGATTTGAAACCAAGTTTTATCAGTGAGAGGATACAAAGACTACAGTTTAAAGTGGTTATTCGTCTAAAGACGGCATAGCTTGGATTAACGAATTGGATTGATAACTGTTAAGAACAGTATTTTACTAGAAGTCTTTTTTTCTGTCTATTAGACGAATTTTACTATTTTTTCCTTTTGAAATATTATAACAGGAAAAAAACCCATTAATATCATGTTAAAAAAGAAATTTGAGAAATGTGTCTCGTATACATCCTGTCTAACAACCTACTTTCTTCTAAGACAGCATGGTATCTCGCCGAAGAAAACAGAACATGAACAGAGCTGCCTGAAGGCACTGTGTGGCTGCTTTAACCATTAGTGACACAACGTGTGTCATAAGTGCTAGAAGCACAATCTTGGATGTAAAACTTAGCCATTTTGGTGTATTCAGCCGTCAAGCCACTTTGGGCTTCTCTACAGTTTATTAGAGATGCTCTAAAAACGCCTGTCTCAGTCCAGATGTTAGCCATTAAACCATCAACTGGCAACGCCGATAACGATTGCCACCACTAACATCAGAAGACTGAGTTTTAAGTGACCTATTTCCATCGTTCCTTTTCCAGTAGCTCTTGCTACTCGCCTCATCTTCTCCATTAGGGTGGTAACTTTTCGCCAGAGCGTTTCAACCAGTATTGACGGAATATTGACAGCCAAAATCTGATTTGGTTGTGAAATTAGCCCTTTGTCGAAGGAATTAAAGAACGCAAGTTCCCTCTTCCGCAAATTTTGATGACCAGTCTCATGGTCTCAGGTCTTTAATGGCTTGGAACGCCAAGCATCATGGACATCAATCACCTCCTCCCGTGGAGAATGATGACATCTCGGCATGTGATTGTGAGGAGCCATTTGAGCATAAGTCACCTTAAACTTAGAGTTGGCATCATCGTTTTATATAAGGGATTATTTCAATAGTGTCATTGGACACTGGGAAAACGTTGAGTGAGTGAGTGAAAACTTTAAGGTTATTGTTGGTATAACCATGTTTATGGATTGTCCTGGGTACCCGGCCGACAGACTATATTTAAAAAAAATAGGCTATGGAAAAGTTTGGTTCATCTCTGCTTTCTTAGGCTATGATGAGAGAAAGGTTGAGCTGGGTAGGGCGCGTTCTGCGGATGAAGGATAACAGATTTCCGAAGACTGTCTTTTTCGGCCAACTGTCTAGGGCTAAACAGAAAGCAGCCCGTCCGCCGTTGGGGTGGGAGAATGTCATAAAGAATGATTTAAGGGAAATGGGAACTTCCTTTTAGGGTGTAAAGAGGGAAGCTTTGAATAGATTGGGATGGAGGAGGAGCTTGCGAGGCTCTGTTGGCCTCAAGTGGCTTAGTGCTGCGGTGAGTTGTTAGTAGTAGTAGTAGTAGTTAGTGATTAAATAAAGATTGTAGTTCTTACTCATACTCTATTCTTTACTCATACTCTGTAGCCAAATTAACGTTCTCGTTAGTGTGTTTTCTAATTACCACACTTAATACTGAACTATATGTAAAAATTTTCTGTAGACTGGAGAACAATTGTCAAGTGAGCTAGTAGCAACGTTGCAGGCGTCTCGTTCAATCAACTCTGCTGGTTTATATCTTGAACAAATTATTTTGGCTACATTCGATCAGAGCCTGCATACAGAAACTGTAACGGACACTGAAGAATTGTTTTCAGATATTTATAAGGCAAGATTGGGCGTCGAGACTGTCCCTGGTACAAATATCGCCGGAACTTTCGATCATCTTGTGGATGGCTATGGTGCTGAATATTATGGATATCTAGTAAGAGTTCTTCTATTTCTACTTGCCTATACCAGAGAAAGAAATCTCGAAATAAAAAAAAAATCATTTCTTCAGTGTTTAAACACGTGAACATTTTCGGAGCCTTTGAATTGAGTGTGTAAGGAGGGGGGGGGGTAAATAAGGAACAAAATGGTATTATGAATTGGAGAACAAATGTACCAAATATGGTGATTAATAAAAAAAACTTGGCAATACTTCTGTTGAATATGCTCTTTCTATCATAAGAGTTGAATTTTTTAAATAAAGTAAGAAATTTAAGCCTCTATACAAAGAATGGTCTATAGGTGCAGTGACAGTTCAATATTTAAAAACCTAAAAACCAAGCACCAGGGTGTTAAATATTCCAATTAGTGTTATTCTGCTGTAAAAAAATGTCTTCTGTCTCCAAAAACCCAAAGTTAAAGAAAATTGAGCATTTTACCATCTATTGAATTACAATTTTTTTTTTTTTAGCTATGATTGACGTATATGGTTTATTAATGGAGGGACGCCCGGTACCTTATCATGATATAGAACCCATTCTTCGCGTCTCTCCAATGTAAGTTTGAGAAGGTGAGGAATTCTTCTTCTTTAATCGTACTAAAGTCATTTGTAATTGATAACCACAGAACCCAAAAGTTTTTTTGTTTTTTTACGTTACGTTGTTATTTAAAAAAAAGAACATATGTTTAAAAACATATATTCAAGTCTTGCGAAAATCCCAAGGAAATAAAATAAATAAAAAAAAACACAAAGATTAGCAGCATTAGATTATTTGTCAGCAAGATAATTAAGTTCATTTAAAATTTGAAATTTATAATTTGATTTTTACCAGTTGCTTTGGTGTGTCCATGAAAGTAGTAGGCTAATTGTATAGGCGATTAGTAATTGCTATATATTTTAGTTGGGTTGTTTTAGATTTATTTTTCTTCTTTTAGTTTTAGTTTGTAGTCGGGTTTTTTCTTTCTTTCTTATTTTTCTAACGCTGAAGACGGTTTTTTACCGCTAAGGACGAAATATTCATTTGATTTTCTCTTCTTTTCTACATCTGTCCAGAGACCCATTTGTCCTTTCTTGATTTATTTCTTTGTTTTAAGCAATTGAAAGCTTTGAATCAGTTTTAAATATGGCAATCATTCAATTTTTTGTAGTAAATTGCTACTTTGTCAAAATATGCTGTAAAGACAAAAGCTAAATGTAAGGCTAGTTGCTTTTTTTCCTAATTTTGCATCCTAAATTAATGGTAATCGATTTTAAATGATATTCAGATTTTCCCATTGCCTGCAGAGTTCCACGAGCTTCTGTTCTTCGACCTTTGTTATTCTAAATTTTTGTAAGTGACCTTAGTCAGGCGATGCTAATATCAAAAATAATTTCAATGATTTTGGTTCAGTGATTATGATTCACAAGAAGTCACAGTACTGACTAAATTTAATATCAGATTTTATAAATAAAGAAATACCCTGAGCACTTTACCATTATAGGGACATGAGTAGCAATATAACCATGCATGTCTTAAGCTCTTAAATTTTCACTATCAGATAACCATGTTTCTGTTAAGCCTATTACATCAAAAGGGCAAGAATTATCAGACTACAAATATGTTTTCAGACTATCCCACTCATCTTTTATCCCACGCACACTCAAACAAAATATATTAAAGCAACTATTTAAAGAGAAGGCATAATTTTATTGCAATAATCAATAGTAGTGTGATAGTTGCAATTAGAATTAACCATAGATTCAAGAAGATTCAAGGTCAAATGTGTTTGCCTCCTCTTTACCAACACTACTTGGTTGTTCAAAAGTAAATGAATTGAGAATAGAAGAATTAAAAAAAAAGAGAAATCATCTAGATGTACTACACATAACAAATGCATACAATATCATTACAAATGAACACAATATCCATACAAGTAGGCTGAAATAGCAGACGGTGAATTGTAGCTATAAGGGTGAAACATATAGGCAACAGAGAAAAGAAAAAAAAATCTGTAAGACAAAGAACAATAACGAGCTGCAAAGTTCAAGGGAAAAAAACAATAAGAAACAAGTACAAGGAGAAAGGCAAAAACAAAATAAAGGACGTAAACCAATCAGCTGTCAGCCTTACTCTACTCATTTCCCTTCAGTGCCTTGTTATTACCCATCCCTCCCGTAGTCGTATATAACACAAAATTAAAATTTCAAGATTATGAAAATTATAAAAATAGCAATGATTAAACGGATTAACCATATTATGGAAATAACCTGAATAAAGCAGTGTCTTCATACCTACATCTTGGATGAAATCTTTATTTTTATTGTAAAAAAATGTTTTGTAAAAAAAATGTATTGTAAAAAAAAAAAGTTCTTGTACCCGAAAAATATTGGGATTTATTGAGATTTATAACAGAACCGTGGAGTGGTCACGACGTAGAAAGCGGTCTTCGAGTAGCTATTGAACATGCTATAAATACTCCGCCTTTTAGGTTTTCTAGAGTAGCAGAAAAAAGAATTGCATTTTAATTTAGTCTACTTGGAGTATTTTTTCACTGTTTTATTTTACTCTTTGTTTTTGACGAATCATTTAGGACAGGAAAATATTTATTTTCATATTTTATCCTAATGAGTCACGGTTTTACTGTATACTAGCAAATCTCAGTAATAAAACCGTATTCTGAGGTCACATCTAGCTTTCTCTTAAACGACAAATAGATAGAGCTACCTTGACTTGTAAATAGGCTTTTAAATTTTATGGAGATTTGATCTTTTAGGCCTGTGACTCAACGTGGGGCACAGAGGCCACCGTTGGGACATGGCAAAATTTTGGTGGATCATGGGAAAAACACACTTCGGCTGACTGCACTTTGGGGCTTTAATATAAATAAGAAGAAAAAAAAATCATGTAAATCATGTCGCATTCAAATACATTTTAAGAGCAAAAAATACACAAAATTATTGCAAGGACGCCATAGGTTGTATGCATTTGAAATTTCAAATAACAAAATTTAAATATCACGAGGGGTGTATGAGGATTTGAAAAATGTGTAGGTGCGGTATGACCCAAAATCGGTTGAAACTACTGATCTAGCTATATGAATTTAAATAAGAATGTCCAAAAAAGTGAGCATTTTTTTGTTGTCAGAGCCTTACATTTTTATTTTTTAGTCAGAGCCCGACAAGGATTTTCAATCTGTGTGAGGAAAGGATTAGCAGCAAAGCTCTGCCCATGCATGTTCAATATTTGATCCAGTTTGGTCAGTAGGGCGCATGGTCAGACTATAATCCCCTTTCGTTAACTGTGCGTGAGCTCTGTCTTTGACTTTTCTTCTTGAAGGGTGCGTATATACTGATCGCTCTAGGATCCATCTCTGGAACGCATTGATTAGTATTATATATACTGTTTGGCTCCAACCCCCTCTGGTCGAGATTTCAGTAAAATTGTCCTAAACTAAAATGAATCAAATCCATATTTCACAAAAATACTTTTTGATTTCCACAGGAAATAATACTCTTGGGCATCTGACCTTGTTGATTTAAAACCTTGTTGGTCACTTCTTATGCGGAGAAGGTTATTAAATTCAGTAAATATTTGACATGTTGTCAGTACTACCGCCTAATGTTCGTATACAGTATTTACACACGTCTGAGGTAATTGCCTAAACCGTTTGCTTTGATGTTCTCAAATTGAGGATCAGAAGGGTAATATAGATCAGGAGAACCAGAGCATGGTTGAATATACAATGTTCTTCTGATCCTCCCTTTGATATACATCTCAGCAAACAGTTTTTGGCAACCTTTTATTATTTAGAAGTTGAAAAAAAACGTATTTTTTACTAATGAGTTTATTATTTCAAAATTTGTTGTTTGAAAAACTGAAAATACCGAGGTTTCATGGGTAATTAACTTTAAAGAATGTTGCACATAAATTATGAAGTTCTGACCGCGCATTCAAGCTGCGTAAGTTGTAGTCCAATAAAGTGCTTTTTAAGTATGGAAATACAAAAGAAAAAAATTAGAATTAGTATTCAGTATAAGTAGGTCATTAAATAAGTAATCAAATTTAAACTTAAAAATGTTTAAAGCAAAGGTTTTTAAAAGTAAGGAGCTGTGTATGTAATCCGAAACTATCAGAAATAGTCATATAATAAAGAAATCGGAAAATGGACAGATATTACAATGATTGAACGAATTTAACATAAAACTATGTTAAATCAAAATGAAACCTAAATAATACTAATTAAGATTAAGAGAAGTCGGCAAAAAAAAAAGATAGACTGCTTCTCCACTCTAACCTGTACTGATTGCTTCAAAAACTACGTAGTAAAGATGTATAAAACTATTTAGCTCTCAAATGATTGTGCTTTTGAATGGAAATGGGGTTAAAAAAAAGGAATAATAACCAATTTAACTAGCCTATGCTTTTAAAACAGGAAGACTAAATAGATTGTTACAAATCCACTTGTAAAGAAATTTTTTGTTTAGTCTCGCCCAGAAAGCTTGATTAGTAATATTTTCTTAAGGTATGAAGAAAAAAAAATACAGTTTAAGATATCTATCATTTTCGGATCATTTTCAGTAGACTGAAAATTTCAGTTTTCTAGAGTAGCAGAAAAAAGAATTACATTTTGAGTCTCAGTCAACTTGAATGTGAGAGTGGTTGTTAATATTTTGTATTGCTCTTTGTGTTGCTATTTTGTATTGCTGTTTGTTCTTGATAAATCACAAAGAACAGGAGAATGAACCTTCTCATACTCCATCGTAACAATTCAGGGTTTTACTGTATTAATAAAAAAATAAAAATTCAACTGAAAGTAAGGAGTAACATTGAAAATTGACTTGAACGGAAACTATTCCGTATATGATAGGAGCTGCCCCCTCCTCAATACCTTGGTCTTCTATGCTAAAGTATTGTAAAACTTTTAAAAAAGCTTCTTACTCCAGTTAAACAGCTTATGTGTTTCAGGAAGTCGTTCTTAAAGAACTGGGACAAAAAATTAAATTTTAGCGTAAAGAGCAATGTATTGAGGAGGGGAACCTCCCTCTATACGGAATAGTTTCTGTTCATTTTAAGCTTTAATGTTGCTCTTTACTCTCAGTTGAAAAAACTTGTTGGGTTTTTTAATTTCTGATCATTTATCAAATGATGCCGGGAAATCCAGATCCCCTCCATGGTAAATGTTCTGCTGCCACAGAAAATTCATCAAAATAAAATCCTTCCGCTTAAAATCTCCCCGAAAAATTCTTTTGAACAGTTTCATCCTCACCGAAAATCCCGTAAGAAAATTTCTTATGGACGATTCCACCTAAAAAATTCTCCTTTGCATACTCTTCTTTTAAAAATACCTTAGTTTTTATCTTTTGTTAAATCAGTTCGGAAATCATCCTCACTGGAAAGGTTTCCCCTTGAATCCCCCCAACCGTAGTGAAAAGTAACTCCTGCAGAAAATTCCCCTCACACCCATTGAAAAACCCTCAAGACAATTCCAAACCCGCTAAAAATTCCCCGGGAATATCTCTACATTTTAAATTTAGTCGGCAAAGAGAAGGAAAAACAAATAAAAAGAATCTCGTATAGGAATTTTGGCAACTTCTCCCCTTGTAAATTTCCCCTAGAAAGATCACCCCCCGGAAACCCCACCAAATATCTCACCTTAGAAAATGCCCCCAAGCAGAAAATCTCCCCCCCCCAAATAAAAAGTCTGTGGACTTCCCAGTGACAAATATTATATGTAAACAATGGATAAATTTCGTAATATACAGCCCTGTCCCGGGGAGCTTTGGGGAGTCATGCTATCTCCAAAGCCTTAGTTATTAGACCTTTTAACTATGCTGAATATGCATAGCTTCGATGTCATAGCTTCGATTTGACGAGTTTGGGGGGGAAAGGATTGCGGGACGGAGGTTACCCATCCTCCAATCAATCAATTGTTCACTCCAATCGACTGATCACTTAAAAAGGGTACTTTAATTTTAATTTCCGATCAAATGACCTCTCTTTTCATCTTCTAGAATCACTGGTTCGATACGATCAGTAAAAAAACAGAGGGAGAAAAAATTTCTCCCCCTGGGAGAAAAAACAGACGAATGAACACGCATCTGTGACTTTTTTATCGGGCAAAACATGCAAAAATCAATATTTTGCATATTGGTACTACAGTAGTGTTCTATTATATGCTGAAACTCATGTTATCATTTTCATTAAGATCACTTTAAAATTTGGGGGTTTTTTCCTCTTTTTTAGAAATGGAATGAATTTTTGACGGGTAGTATTAAACTTAATGAACTTTATATGTTTTCAATAAGCATCAAAATTCGATTCTATTGATGTATAGTCAAACAATAGATAGTCAAACAATAGATAGTCAAACAATAGATAGTCAAAACAAAGTCACAACTTTGCTGTTGTTTTTTTAGTTTATTCTTTGTTTATTGTTTTGACTATCTGACTATCTATAAGTTTTGACTATCTTTGTCAAAACTTTGCTGTTGTTTTTTTAGTTTATTCTTTTTTAGTTTCGTCGCCCCTTCCGCGTTCAGGAGCCTTTTTCAATAGACAAAATTGAATTAAGCTAAATTAAATCCAACATACAAAGAAAAGAAAAACAGACTAATAAATACAACTCTCATCGTGGTAACTTACAAATATGACTGAACCAATCACAGCAAACACCATGAATACGCAACAAAGAATAACATTCAAATTGTCTCTAGTACAATTTGAATTTGGCAATGAAATCTATCAAAAGAGTAAATAATATATATATTTGAGGCACGTGTAAAATTTTTAAAAGAAAAACGTAATTTAATTTTTACTAGATTTCACTACCAAATTCAAGTTGTACCAAAGACAATCTGTATGTAATTCTGCGTAGTGTATTCATGCTATTTGCAGCGATTAAATGTTGTTAAGATGTGAGTTTTATTTATTTGTTTTTCGTTGTATTTTGTATTTAATTTAGTTTAATTCAGTTTTCTTTTCAATTGATAAAGGCTCCCAGATGTCAGTTCCTTTATTCTTTCCCAACAACTTAATTTGCGTTTTTTTTTGTGTTTTGTTTTTTCAGTGGTCTAAAGTGTTGAGTGCAGACATGTTTCAATCCAAGTTTGCCGAGGAATATGTCATGAATCCTGAAGTGGGGATGGAATATAGGCGTAAAATCCTTGAGGCTGCCGGTAGCGTTGATGCCTATGAGATTCTCTGCAACTTCTTAGGCAGACCCCCTAATATGAACGCTTTCTTAAGGGAAATAGGCATCGCAGTTTAACATGTTTAATTTTTTAGTTTGAAAGCCATTTTTCGATTTTCCATTTAACAGGAGTTCTGTAATAAATTTGTTTGTTTTATTCAGCTTGTTGGTATTGTATTTTTAAGGTAATTTCTAAACGAGAATTTTCAGATGTTTGCGTCGGTTTCCTGACAATAAAAAGGACTTATTTTGAATAGAAAGTACAAAAAGATCCTTTGCAAACACATCTCATGCTGATTAGCATGCGGGAAATATTGCATTTGTATTTGTAAAGGGTTGGAAATCAAAATTTGAGGCTGAGATTGAGAAAAAAATCTTCTAAAGTTTGCATATTTTCCAGTGAATTTCGGGGGAAAAAAACATTCATCAGACCTTAGGTAGAACTATTTCTTAGAGATCTCAGAGCTAACTGTTGGCTATCTCTTTGGATAAAATTTTTGAAAAGCCAAACGTAAAATCTCAATTCCGATAATTGTCCTTTTCTTTGTTATTAAATTGTTTACTTTAATTGAAGTCTCTGAACTTTAACATACATATACAGCATCATAATCAAAACTGTAACAATGAAAGTCCAGCTGCAATTCGAAACTTGATTGCATAGTTGCCAGATACATCATAATTATGGAGATAAAAGTATGACTAGGAACAAAGAGCATCCAAACATAATCATCCCTAAGCCACCATAATTGTAGCATAATTTAAGACAATAAAGAACAAATTTTAGCACCATATCCAAAAATAAACTAAAATCCAAAAACTGTTGTTTTTTTCAAATTTTTCGAAACGTCTAGTTTTTTAGATACGATACTGTGTTACTAAGCAAAGAAAAGACGCGATTGACATGTTTTGTTTCATAGGCATGTGGCAAAGATGATTCTTATTTCGGCAGAGGGTCTATTCTAATCACTGCTGGTCAATTAGACATAGATGCTTCAACCATTGCTGGTGATATAACACGGTTAAAGAATTAGTACATAGCTAGACACCAGCTGGACACAAAACTATAACCAGACCAAGACATCGGGCTTGGTGGAACAAATATAACTTTTGTCACAATGAAAACTGTCCACTAAGATGAAGATTTTCAAATAGTTGCAGAGCTCAAAGACTCTTTCTTTAGTTTACTGCTGCTGGTGCTGACACGACACTGGATACATACTTGTGTCCTAGTAAGGCTTTAGGAAAAATCGGGCAGAAATGTGTTAACTATTTGGTACATTTATATGTTGCTGCTGCTACAGCAAACATACCAAAAAAATCTCAAACAATTCTTTACGATGGTTTTTAATTATGTGTTTTCAAGTTTGAAAAAGAACATCGGAACCACTTATCAGAGACGACATTCTTTTAAAATATGAGTTCCGCTGGTACCAATTTTTATCGTAAAGAGTGAGGAATTGAAGAGGAGGAAACTCCCCACCCAATGTACGTAACAATTTCTGTTCGTTCTAACATTTGATGTTGCTCTGAAAAAACTTGTTTTTTTAATTTTATTTTTGGTCGTTTATCAAAGACAGGAATTGCTTTGATTACGTCCGAAGTGGATAATTAGAATATCTAAATCAATATTATGAAAAAAACATTCAAAAGATTATACACCCCCCCCCCTTTGATGCCGCATTGATAGGGTCCTTCGACCACCCCGTTTTCTTCAGATACTGCTTATATTCAACAAATTACATTGGGTAGTACCACATTTAAGTTAGTGTTAAATCGTGAAAAACAGTGAGCAAAACTAATCTCCTAAATATTAAAAATTCTCTCGCACATAAAACATTAAAATCAGTAAGTTAAACGAAGCTTACAAATTACCATATAATGCACACCAAAATTCAAGCTTTTGTAGCGCACTGCTTAAAGCGGCTGGGTTAGACACCATCTAAAAAAAATGGAGAAGTCCCATCGAGGTTCTAATATATATATATATATATATATATATATATATATATATATATATATATATATATATATATATATATATATATATATATATATATATATATATATATATATATATATATATATATATATATATATATATATATATATATATATATATATATATATATATATATATATATATATATATATATATATATATAAAATACTTGAAAATAAAATTTATAGTTACAACTTGTTTAAATTTGAAACTACCAAAAGAGTAGTCTTAGAAAAATAGAAAAAAGTTTATCAAGAAAAAAGTTAAAATAATTAAAGTAAAGTATATTGGCAAAACTAATTAGCCAAATGTTGCAACACGTCACATTTCAACCATCAACAATTTATTCATCTCCAAAGACAACTATAAGATTATTTTGATACTTTAACAGGTCTGCCGAGGGATGAATCGTCTTCATGAGTTCAAATACGTTGCTGATGGGTTCACACGTCGTTTGCTTATTTCTCACGTTGAGCGTAAAATTAGCATTTCTTACGCTGGAATCGTAAAAAGCAAACTACGTTTCAACCGTTACCTTCTAGCATCCATTTACAACTCCACAGCCCTTCCCTTTCTGCTTTGCACTGCTCCTTTCTGGAAATTCTTTAGAGTTACAGATAAAAAGCACCTACGATCAATCTTCTTCAGATTTGGTAAATATCTTTTACATTTGCCCCCTTGGACAAGAAACCGTAAAATCATTCATTTGTATAAGCTAGCTGACCCTAATATTAGCATTAATAAATCTTCATCCCGTTTTCAAAGTAAGTTTAATCATCCATGGTCACCAATTTGTTCACAATAGTTTTTTTGTATTAATGTAACGTATGTAATGAATTTTTATTTCTCTCTCTATTTTTTTTTGTCATTTTAGTGATTATTCCATATATGTACCTTTTTTTGACGGGTAATAATAAAAATATTAGTATTATTAAATCTTTCTCCCGGTTTAAAAGAAACTTGTGTCATTCTTTCGTTAGCATCATTGTTCGTATTAATGTAATGAAGAGTTTTTTTTTGTCATGTATTTGAATTTTCAATGCGTGTTTGTGTCCTTCTTTTTTTTTCTTTTTTTTTTAGTGGTTACTCCGTCTACTGTACCTTTTGTATCTTTTTTTGACGGGCAATAAATGAATAATAATAATAATAATACCAGAATATGAAACTGAAGACGGACTTTCTTTAGCTTATAAAATAACCCCATAGCTTTTGGGTAGGTTCCTGGTCTAAAGTATAAGTGGCTTTAATCAGGGAGGAGAAGGGAGTGTGTATTTCATACTAGATGTTTTTCCTGCATCCCATCTTAGGTTAAAATCAATCTTTTTCTTATAATATCATTGAAAAACTGACTTGTTTTTTTTCGCATTTTGTTAAAGAAATTAAAACACAACATATTTCCCCTCCTTGGACTCTGAAGAATACCTTTTCTCCTCCTGTCATCTCCCCCCCCCCCAGAGCCTTGTCAAGAAAGCTTGGTCAGGGGGATGGGGTTAAAAAGTTGTAGAAAATGCTTCAAAAAAGTCTCATTCGATTTAAATTGGAAGTTCTAACTCTATTTTTAAAAGTCAAGAGTAATCAGACGGTAGGCAACCCCGCTCCCCATGCCTTTATTTCTAAATGCTGTCGATCAAAATTTTAGTTAGCCAATAGCTATGGTTACGGGTTTGAACGAACTCCCTTCCCCCCCCCCCTCAGCCCTAGGAGAAACGGCTGTAAGTTATACTAGCAGCAAATCGTAAACATATGAATAGAAGGGCCCTAATGACTCGTGACGGGGCACCATATATGGGCATAGAATACAGACGGGGCACATGTGCTGCCATCTAAAATTTAGTCTAACGCTGACGGGACATAATTTATTCAAGTATTATCGATCCACGAAGGGGAGAGAATTTCTGAGAAATTGATTTGTATAATCGGGGGGAATTATTGATCCATGAAAGGGGAATTTATTTGATGTTTCTAAGAGGAATTATTAATTAAAGAAAGAAAATTTATTTGTTGTTTCTAAGAGGAATTATTGATTCAAGGAAGGGGAATTTATTTGTTGTTTCTAAGGGGAATCATTGATTCACGAAAGGGGAATTAAGAAACAAATATGGCTTCTTTGATGTTAGGTCTGAGGGATAAACGGTCTTTAGGTCAGAGAGATAAATTAATATTCTATTTTTAAATATGGCTTCTTTGATCTTTAGTGTCAGGAATTAGAAATGACATCACTTGTTATCTTGGAATTACGTGGAACTCTAAAGAGATAGAAAAATCCTTTTTTAAATAAGGCTTCTCTTATCTTTAAGTCAGAGAGATAAATTGATTTTCTATCGAAACCATAATAGTGTAGCTAAGAATATCTTTGAGATGAAGAGATTTACGTAAGAAAAGGGTTTCTAGGAATTTTAAATGTCACCGTTCAGGGATGCCAAACAAAAGGAACACGTAGACAATATATTTAGAGATTATTTGGGCGAAACCGTTTTGAGAAATTTTAGACGATGATTTAAGCGAAACAGTTTGAGACTTTTTAGAAGATGATTTTAGAATATGATTTGAGGGTGACACTCTGTGGTCGTTATAATACACAAGATTCCGTTTGAACAATGTTTTGAGGTCCCCTACCCCAACCCCAAAGGGTCCCCCTCCACCCCCCAGCCCAAAAGCCCCCCTCTACCCCAACCCCAAAGGGCCCTATCCCCCCCCCCCGAGGCTCCCCGACCCCTCAAAGGGCCCCGGGCCCCCAAATAACCCCCCCCCCCAAGTGCCCCCGGGGCCCCACTTTTTTTTAATACTTTTTGAATCAATTTGTTTGCATGTCAGAGTTGGGGTTTCCAAGTCCAAGAATTTGTCTTTGTTGGTTTGTATATCTAAAGTGCCTATCTTTCTCTGTTTGCATGTCTGATTCTATCTGTTTGCATGTCTGGGTTGGTGTTTGCAAGTCCAAGTATTTGTCTTTGTTGGTTTGTTTATCTTAAGTGCCTCTTTTTCGCTGTTTGTATGTCTGATTCTATTTGTTTGCATGTCTGGGTTGGTGCTTGCAAGTCCAAGTATTTTTCTTTGTTGCTTTGTATACATAAAGTGCCTGTCTTTCTCAGTTTGAATGTATGATTCTATTTGTTTGCATGTCTGGGTCGGTGTTTCCAAGTCCAAGTATTTTTGTGTGTTGCTTTGTATATATAAAGTTACTGTCTTTATCTGTTTGAATGTCTGATTCTATTTGTTTGCATGTCTGGGTTGGTGTTTGCGAGTCCAAATATTTGTCTTTGTTGGTTTGTATATCTAAAGTGCAAGTCTTTCTCTGTTTGCATGCCTGATTCTATTTGTTTGCATGTCTGGGTTGGTGTTTGCAAGTCCAAGTATTTGTCCTTGTTGGTTTGTATATCTAAAGGGCCTGTCTTTCTCTGTTTGCATGTCTGATTCTATTTGTTTGCATGTCTGGGGCCCCCGAAGGGCCCCCGGACCCCAAAAGAGTCCCCAAGCTCCCCAAAGCCTCCGGGCCCTAAAGGCCCCCTGGGCCCCCCGAGCCCCCAAAGACCTCCCGAGCCCCAAAAGGCCCCCTGAACCCCCGGATTTCTTTCATTGAAATGCAAGAGTTGGAATATTTCAGTAGTGTTTTTTCATGGTTTACCTTGTCACAGTTACATTCTCTTGTCTTTTCAAAGTTTATTTTGGGTTTCTTTCATTGAAATGCAAGAGTTGGAATATTTCAGTAGTGTTTTATCATGGTTTACTCTGTCACAGTTACATTCTCTTGATTTTTCAAAGTTCATTTTGGGTTTCTTTCATTGAAATGCAAGAGTTAGAATATTTCAGTAGTGTTTTGCTGTGGTTTACCTTGTCACAGGTACATTCTCTTGATTTTTCAAAGTTCATTTGGGATTTCTTTCGTTGAAATGCAAGAGTTGGAATATTTCAGTAGTGTTTTGTCTTTGTTTACAATTTAACAGTTAAATTATCTTTATTTTTAAAAGTTCATTTTGAATTTATTTCGTTGAAATGCTAGAGTTGGATTATTTAAGTAGTGTTTCATCATGGTTTACCTTGTCACAGTTACATTCTCTTGATTTTTCAAAGTTCATTTTGGATTTCTTTCCTTTAAATGCAAGAGTTGGAGTATTTCAGTAGTGTGTTTTTATGGTTTACCTTGTCACAGTTACATTCTCTTGATTTTCAAAGTTCATCTTGAATTTCTTTCGTTGAAATGCAAGAGTTGGAATATTTCAGTAATGTTTTGTTGTGCTTTACCTTGTCAAACTTATATTCTCTTGATTTGTAAAACATTAGATTGAAATTTATTTGTATAAATGCCAGAGGTTGATTATTTCAGAAGTGTTTTGTTGTGGTTTACATTGTCAAAGTTACTGTCTAAGGATTTTTCATAGTTCATATTCGGCATTAATCCATTAAAATACGATTTCTTGATTATTTCGCTAGTGCATTGCCATGGTTAATAATCTCAAAATTAAAATCCCTGGATTCTTCAAAGTACATTTGTAATTTCTTTTGTTGAAATGCAAGAGTTGATATTCTTTCGTTGAAATGCAAGAGTTGGAATATTTCAGTTGTGTTTTGTTGTGGTTTACCTTTTCATACTTACATTATCTTGATTCTTTAAAGCTCATGTTGGGTTTCTTTCGTTTAAATGCAAGAATTGGAATATTTCAGTAGTGTTTTGTCATGGTTTACCATATCACAGTTACATTCTCTTGATTTTCAAAGTTCATCTTGAATTTCTTTCGTTGAAATGCAAGAGTTGGAATATTTCAGTAGTGTTTTGCTGTGGTTTACTTAATCACAGTTACATTCTCCTAATTTTTCGAAGTTAATTTTGATTGTCTTTCGTTGAAATGCAACAGTTGGATTATTTCAGAAGGGTTCTTTCGGAGTCTACATTGTCAAACTTACATTTTCTTGACTTTTGAAAGTTTATTCCGGATTTCTTTAGTTGAAAAACGAGTTTTAGATTATTTCGCTAGTGTTTTGTTACGTTTTACCTTGTCACAGTTACATTCTCTTGATTTTTCAAAGTTCATTTTGAATTTCTTTCTTTGAAATGCAAGAGTTTGAATATTTCACTTGTGTTTTGATATGCTTCACCGAGTCACAGATACAGTCTCTTACTTTTCCAAAGTTCATTTTTGGATTTCAGTTATTAAATTGCAAGAGTTGGAATATTTCAGTAGTGTTTTGTTGTGGTTTACCCTGTCACAGTTACATTCTCTTGATTTTTTAAAGTTCATTTTGAATTTCTTACATTGTAATGCAAGAGTTGGAATATTTCAGTAGTGTTTTATCGTGGTTTACCATGTCACACTTACATTCTCTTGATTTTTCAAAGTTCATTTTGGATTTCTTTCGTTGAAATACAAGAGTTCATATTCTTTCGTTGAAATGCAAGAGTTGGACTATTTCAGTAGTGGTTTGTCGGGGTTTACCATTTCACAGTTACATTCTCTTGATTTCTAAAAGTTCATTTTGGATTTCTTTCGTTGAAATGCAAGAGTTGGAATGTTTCAGTAGTGTCATGTCGTGGTTTACCATGTCACAGTCACATTCTCCTGATTTTTCAAAGTTCATTTTGAATTTCTTTCGTTGAAATGCAAGAGTTGGAATATTTCGGTAGTATTTTGTCGTGGTTTACCTAGTCACAGTTACATTCTCTTGATTTTTCAAAGTACATTTTGAATTTTTTACGTTGAAATGCAAGAGTTGGAATATATCAGTAGTGTTTTGTTGTGGTTTACCTTGTCACAGTTACATTCTCTTGATTTTTCAAAGTTCATTTTGGATTTCTTTCGTTGAAATGCAAGAGTTGGAATATTTCAGTAGTGTTTTGTTATGGTTTACCTTGTCAGAGTTACATTCTCTTGATTTTTCAAAGTTCATTTTGGATTTCTTTCATTGAAATGCAAGAGTTGGAATATTTCAGTAGTGTTTTGTCGTGGTTTACCATGTCACAGTTACATTTTCTTGATTTTTCAAAGTTCATTTTGGTTTTCTTTCGTTGAAATGTTCATTTCGTTGAAGTTGAAGTTCATTTTGGATTTTTTTCATTGAAATGCAAGAGTTGGAATATTTCAGTAATGTTTTGTTGTGGTTTACCTTGTCACAGTTACATTCTATTGATTTTTCATAGGTCATATTGTAATTATTTCAGTTAAATGCAAGATTTGGAATATTTCTATAGTGTCACGTCATGTATTGCCTAGTCGCAGATACTAGTTACAGATTTTCCCAAATTCATTTTGGATTTAAGTCCTTGATATTCGAGAGTAGGGTTATTCCAGATACGTTATGCTGAGATGGTCTTTGCCACTGATTCAGCTTCATATAATTCCATTGTTCATTTTGGTTTTCATACGTTGTTTTACAGGGGATATAATATTTCAGTATTTTTACGCTGGGGTTTACCTTGGCACGGATAAACTTTATGGATTTTTCAAAGTTCATCTTTAATCTTTTTCGTTGAAATGAAAGAGATGGAATATTTCAGTAGTGTTTTGTCTTGGTTTAGCTTGTTACAGTTACATTCTCATTATGTTTTGAAGTTATTTTTTAACTTTTGCCGTTGACATCCAAGAGATAAATTATTTCAGTAGTGTTTTATTGTGTTTCACCTTGTCACAGTTAAATTCGCTTGATTTGTTGTTAATCATTGTGGATGTCATTCTTTGAAATAAGAGAGTTTATTTTCTTTAGTTGTAATTCAAGAGTTGGAATGTTTCAGTAATTTTTTGTCGCGCTTTAGCTTGTCACACTTACATTCTCTTGAATTTTCAAAGTTCCTTTTCGTTATATTTCGTTGCAGAACATGAGTTGGAACAGTTCAGCAGTGTCTTGCCGGGGATTTTCAAGTCAAACTGGAATTCTCTTGATTTTTCGAAGGTCATTTTATATGTCTTTAACATAAATGAAAGCGTTAGATTATTAAAGTAGTATTTTGTCGTTGTTTACCTTGTCACAGTTACATTTTCTTGATTTTTTAAAGTTCATTTTGGATTTCTCTCGTTGAAATGCAAGAGTTAGAATATTTCAGTAGTGTTTTGTCGTGGTTTACCTTGTCACAGTTACATTCTCTTGAGTTTTCAAGGTTCATTTTGGATTTCTTTCGTTGAAATGTTCATTTCGTTGAAGTTGAAGTTCATTTTGGATTTTTTTCGTCGAAATGCAAGAACTGGAATATTTCAGTAGTGTTTCGTCATAATTTACCATATCACAGTTACATTCTCTTGATTTTTCAAAGTTCATTTTGGATTTCTTTCGTTGAAATGCAAGAGTTGATATTCTTTCGTTGAAATGCAAGAGTTGGAATATTTCAGTAGTGTTTTGTCGTGGTTTACCTTGTCACACTTACATTATCTTGTTTTTTAAAGTTCATCTTGAATTTCTTTCGTTGAAATGCAAGAGTTGGAATATTTCAGTAGTGTTTTGCTGTGGTTTACCTAATCACAGTTACATTCTCTGAATTTTTCAAAGTTCATTTTGGATTTCATTCGTTGAAATGTAAGAGTTGGAATATTGCAGTAGTGTTTTGTTGTGGTTTACCTTGTCAAGGTTACATTCTCTTGATTTTTCAAAGTTCATTTTGAATTTATTTCATTGAAATGCAAGAGATGGATTATTTCAGTAGTATTTTGTTGTAGTTTACCTTGTCTCAGTTAAATTCTCTTGATTTTTCAAAGCTCATTTTGAATTTCTTTCGTTGAACTGCAAGAGTTTGAATATCTCAGTAGTGTTTTGTTGTGGTTTACCTTGTCACACTTACATTCTCTTGATTTTTCAAAGTTCATTTTGAATATCTTTCGTTGAAATGCAAGAGTTGGAATATTTCAGTAGTGTTTTGTCGTGGTTTACCATGTCACAGTTACATTCTCTTGATTTTTCAAAGTTCATTTTGTATTTCTTTCCTTGAATTGCAAGAGATAGAATATTTCAGTAGTATTTCGTCGTGATTTACCTTATCACAGTTACATTCTCTTGATTTGTCAAAGTTCATTTTGTATTTCTTTTTTTGAAATGCAAGAGTTGATATTCTTTCGTTGTAATGCAAGAGTTGGAATGTTTCAGTTGTGTTTTGTTGTGGTTTACCTTGTCACAGTTACATTCTCTTGATTTTTCAAAGCTCATTTTGGATTTCTTTCGTTGAAATGACAGAGTTGGAATATTTCAGTAGTGTTTTGTCATGGTTTACCATGTCACAGTCACATTCTCTTGATTGTTCAAAGTTCATCTAGAATTTCTTTCGTTGAAATGCAAGAGTTGGAATATTTCAGTAGTGTTTTGTTGTGGTTTACCTAATCACAGCTACATTCTCTTGATTTTTCAAAGTTCATTTTTGATTTCTTTCGTTGAAATGCAAGATTTGGAATATTTCAGTAGTGTTTTGTTGTGGTTTACCTTGTCACTTTTATATTCTCTTGATTTTTCAAAGTTCATTTTGGATTTCTTTCGTTGAAATGCAAGAGTTGGAATATTTCAGTTGTGTTTTGTCGTGCTTTACCTTGTCACAGTTACATTCTCTTTATTTTTAAAAGTTCATTTTGAATTTCTTTCATTGAAATGCAAGAGTTGGATTATTTCAGTAGTGTTTTGTCGTGGTTTACCTTGTCACAGTTACATTCTCTTGATTTGTTAAAGTTCATTTTGGATTTCTTTCGTTGAAATACAAGAGTTGATATTCTTTCGTTGAAATGCAAGAGTTGGAATATTTCAGTAGTGTTTTGTCGTGGTTTACCATTTCACAGTTACATTCTCTTGATTTTTCAAAGTTTATTTTGGATTTCTTTCGTTGAAATGCAAGAATTGGAATATTTCAGTAGTGTTTTGTCATGGTTTACCATATCACAGTTACATTCTCTTGATTTTCAAAGTTCATTTTGAATTTCTTTCGTTGAAATGCAAGAGTTGGAATATTTCAGTAGTGTTTTGTTGTGGTTTACCTAGTCACAGTTACATTCTCTTGATTTTTAAAAGTTCATTTTGGATTTCTTTCGTTGAAATGTAAGAGGTGGAATATTTCAGTAGTGTTTTGTTGTGGTTTACCTTGTCAAGGTTGCATTCTCTTGATTTTTCAAAGTTCATTTTGAATTTCTTTCATTGAAATGCAAGAGATGGAATATTTCAGTAGTGTTTTCTCGTGGTTTACCTTGCCACAGTTAAATTCTCTTGATTTTTCAAAGTTCATTTTGGATTTCTTTCGTTGAAATGCAAGAGTTGGAATATTTCAGTAGTGTTTTGTTGTGCTTTACCTTGTCACAGTTATATTCTCTTGATTTTTCAAAGTTTATTTTGGATTTCTTTCGTTGAAATGCAAGAGTCGGAATATTTAATTACTGTTTTGTCGTCCTTTAACATGTCACAGTTACATTCTCTTGATTTTTAAAAGTTCATTTTGCATTTCTTTCGTTGAAATGCAAGAGTTGGATTATTTCAGTAGTGTTTTGTCGTGGTTTACCTTGTCACCGTTATATTCTATTGATTTTTCAAAGTTCATTTTTGATTTTTTTCGTTGAAATACAAGAGTTGGAATATTTCATAAGTGTTTTATTGCGGATTACCTTGTCCCAGTAACATTCTCTTGATTTTTCAAAGTTCATTTTGAATTTCTTTCGTTGAAATGCAAGAGTTGGAATATTTCAGTAGTGTTTTGTTGTGGTTTACCTAATCACAGTTACATTCTCTTAATTTTTCAAAGTTCATTTTGGATTTCTTTCGTTGAAATGCAATTGTTGGAATATTTCAGTAGTGTTTTGTCATGGTTTACCATATCACAGTTGCATTCTCTTGATTTTCAAAGTTCATCTTGAATTTCTTTCGTTGAAATGCAAGAGTTGGAATATTTCAGTAGTGTTTTGCTGTGGTTTACTTAATCACAGTTACATTCTCTTAATTTTTCAAAGTTCATTTTTGATTTCTTTCGTTGAAATGCAAGAGTTGGAATATTTCAGTAGTGTTTTGTTATGGTTTACCTTGTCAAGGTTACATTCTCTTGATTTTTCAAAGTTCATTTTGAATTTCTTTCATTAAAATGCAAGAGTTGGAATATTTCAGTAGTGTTTTGTCGTGGTTTACCTTGTCACATTTAAATTCTCATGATTTTTAAATGTTAATTTTTGATTTCTTTCATTGAAATGAAAGAGTTGGAATATTTCAGTAGTGTTTTGTTGTGGTTTAACGTGTCACAATGACATTCTCTTGATTTTTAAAAGTTTATTTTGGACTTCTTTCATTATAATACAAGAGTTGGTATATTTCATCAGTGCTTTGTCATGGTTTACCTTGTCACAGTCACATTCTCTTGATTTTTCAAAGTTCATTTTGTATTTCTTTTTTTGAAATGCAAGAGTTGGAATATTTCAGTAGTGTTTTGTCGTGGTTTACCTTTTCACAGTTACATTCTCTTGATTTTTCAAAGTTCATTTTGGATTTCTTTCGTTGAAATGCAAGAGTTTATTTTCTTTCATTGAAATGCAAGAGTTGTATTGTTTCATCTGTGTTTTGTTGTTGTTTACCTTTTCAAAGTTAAATTCTCTTTAGTTATTAATTTTAATGTTGAATTTTTTTCTTTGAAATGACAGAGTATGAATATTTTAGTACTGTTTTGTCGTAATTTAACATGTCACAGTTACATTTTCCAGATTGTACAAAACTAATTTAGGATTTATTTCATTGAAATGCAAGAGTTTGAATATTTCAGTAGTATTTTGTTGTGGTTTACCTAGTCACAGTTACATTCTCTTTATTTTTCAAAGTTCATATCGAATTTCTTTTCTTGAAAAGCATGAGCTGGACTATTTTAGTAGTGTTTGTCGGGATTTACCTTGTCAAACTTACATTCTCTTTATTTTCCAAAGTTTATTTTGGATTTCTTTCATTGAAGTACAAGAGTTGGATTATTTCAGTAGTATTTTGTTGTGCTTTACCTTGTCAGAGTTACATTCTCTTGATTTTTCAAAGTTAATTTTGAATTTCTCTCATTGAAATGCAAGAGTTGGAATATTTCAGTGGTGTTTTGTCGTGGTTTACCTTGTCACAGTTACATTCTCCTGATTTTTCAAAGTTCATTTTGGATTTCTTTCGTTGAAATGTTCATTTCGTTGAAGTTGAAGTTCATTTTGGATTTTTTTCGTCGAAATGCAAGAACTGGAATATTTCAGTAGTGTTTTGTCATAATTTACCATATCACAGTTAAATTCTCTTGATTTTTCAAAGTTTATTTTGGATTTCTTTCGTTGAAATGCGAGAGTTGATATTCTATCTTTTAAATGCATGAGTTCTATTGTTTCAGTAGTTTTTTTTCGTGGTTTACCGTATCACAGTTACATTCTCTTGATTTTTCAAAGTTCATTTTGGATTTCTTTCGTTGGAATCCAAGACTTGGAATACTTCAGTAATGTTTTGTTATGGTTTACCTAATCACTGTTACATTCTCTTAATTTTTCAAAGTTCATTTTGGATTTCATTCGTTGAAATGTAAGAGTTGGAATATTTCAGTAGTGTTTTGTTGTGGTTTACCTTGTCAAGGTTACATTCTCTTGATTTTTCAAAGTTCATTTTGAATTTCTTTCATTGAAATGCAAGAGTTGGAATATTTCAGTAGTGTTTGGTTGTGATTTACCTTGTCTCAGGTAAATTCTCTTGATTTTTCAAAGCTCATTTTGAATTTCTATCGTTGAACTGCAAGAGATGGAATATCTCAGTAGTGTTTTGTTGTGCTTTACCTTGTCACTGTTACATTCTCTTTATTTTTCAAAGTTCATTTTGAATTTCATTCGTTGAAATGCAAGAGTTGGAATATTTCAGTAGTGTTTTGTCGTGGTTTACCTTGTCACAGTTACATTCTCTTGATTTTTAAAAGTTCATTTTGAATTTCTTTCATTAAAATGCAAGAGTTGGATTATTTCACTAGTGTTTTTTCCTGGTTTACCATGTCACAGTTACATTCTCTTAATTTTTCAAAGTTCATTTTGAATTTCTTTCGTTGAAATGCAAGAGCCGGATTATTCCAGTAGTGTTTTGTTGTCATTTACCATGTCACAGTTACTTTCTCTTGATTTTTTAAATATCATTTTGTATTTTTCTCGTTGATATTCATGAGTTAGGTTATTTAAGTAAAGTTTTGCCATGGTTTACCTTGTCACAGTTACATTCTCTTGATTTTTCAAAGTTCATTTTGGATTTCTTTCTTTGAAATACAAGAGTTTATATTCTTTCGTTGAAATGCAAGAGTTGGAATATTTCAGCAGTGTTTTGTCATGGTTTACCATGTCACAGTCACATTCTCTTTATTTTTTAAAGTTCATTTTGGATTTCTTTCCTTGAAATGCAAGAGTTGGATTATTTCAGTAGTGTTTTGTCGTGGTTTACCATGTCACAGTTACATTCTCTTGATTTTTTAATGTTCATTTTGGATTTCTTTCGTTGAAATGCAAGAGTTGGAATGTTTCAGTAGTGTTTTATCATGGTTTACCATGTCACAGTTACATTCTCCTTATTTTTCAAAGTTCATTTTGGATTTCTTTCGTTGAAATGCAAGGGTTGGAATATTTCAGTAGTATTTTGTTGTGGTTTACCTAATCACAGTTACATTCTCTTGATTTTTCAAAGTTTATTTTGGATTTCTTTCATTGAAATGCAAGAGTTGGAATATGTCAGTAGTTTTTTGTTATGCTTTACCTTGTCTCAGTGGCATTCTTTTGATTTTTCAAAGTTCATTTTGGATTTCTTTCCTTGAAATACAAGAGTTGGAATATTTCACTAGTGTTTCGTTATGGTTTAAATTGTCACAGTTACATTCTCTTGATTTTTCAAAGTTAATTTTGGATTTCTTTCGTTAAAATGCAAGAGTTGGAATATTTCAGTAGTGTTTTGTCGTGGTTTACCATATCACAGTTACATTCTCTTGATTTTTCAAAGTTCATTTTGAATTTCTTTCGTGAAATGTTCATTTCGTTGAAGTTGAAGTTCATTTTGGATTTTTTTC
Source organism: Artemia sp. Qi Xiang Cuo (assembly GCF_049724085.1). NCBI lineage: Eukaryota > Metazoa > Arthropoda > Branchiopoda > Anostraca > Artemiidae > Artemia > Artemia sp. Qi Xiang Cuo. Next base: position 221,426 of record NW_028300387.1, on the reverse strand, counting down.
GTTGAAATGCAAGAACTAGAATATTTCAGTAGTGTTTTGTCATAATTTACCATATCACAGTTACATTCTCTTGATTTTTCAAAGTTCATTTTGGATTTCTTTCGTTGAAATGCGAGAGTTGATTTTCTTTCGTTGAAATGCAAGAGTTTGATTGTTTCAGTAGTGTTTTGTCGTGGTTTACCATTTCACAGTTACATTCTCTTGATTTTTCAAAGTTCATCTTGGATTTCTTTCGTTGAAATGAAAGAGTTGGAATATTTCAGTAGTGTTTTGTTGTGGTTTACCTATTCACTGTTACATTCTCTTGATTTTTCAAAGTTCATTTTGGATTTCATTCGTTGAAATGTAAGAGTTGGAATATTTCAGTAGTGTTTTGTTGTGGTTTACCTTGTCAAGGTTACATTCTCTTGATTTTTCAAAGTTCATTTTGAATTTCTTTCATTGAAATGCAAGAGTTAGATTATTTCACTAGTGTTTTATTGTAGTTTACCTTGTAACAGTTAAATTATCTTGATTTTTACAATCTCATTTTTTATTTCTATCGTTAAAATGCAAGAGATGGAATATTTCACTAGTGTTTTGTAATGCTTTACCTTGTCACAGTTACATTCTCTTGATTTTTCAAAGTTCATTTTGAATTTCTTTCGTTGAAATGCAAGAGTTGGAATATTTCAATAGTGTTTTGTCGTGGTTTACCTTGTCACAGTTACATTCTCTTGATTTTTCTAAGTTCATTTTGCATTTCTTTCATTGAAATGCAAGAGTTGGAATATTTCAGTAGTATTTCGTCGTGATTTACCATATCACAGTTACATTCTCTTGATTTGTCAAAGTTCATTTTGGATTTCTTTTTTTGAAATGCAAGAGTTGGAATATTCTTTCGTTGTAATGCAAGAGTTAGAATGTTTCAGTTGTGTTTTGTCGTGGTTTACCATGTCACAGTTACATTCTCTTGATGTTTCAAAGCTCATTTTGGATTTCTTTCGTTGAAATGCAAGAGTTGGAATATTTCAGTAGTGTTTTGTCATGGTTTACCATGTCACAGTCACATTCTCTTGATTGTTCAAAGTTCATCTAGAATTTCTTTCGTTGAAATGCAAGAGTTGGAATATTTCAGTAGTGTTTTGTTGTTGTTTACCTTATCACAGCTACATTCTCTTGATTTTTCAAAGGTCATTTTGGATTTCTTTCGTTGAAATGCAAGATTTGGAATATTTCAGTAGTGTTTTGTTGTGGTTTACCTTGTCACTTTTACATTTTCTTGATTTTTCAAATTTAATTTTGGGTTTCTCTCATTGAAATGCAAGAGTTGGAATATTTCAGTAGTGTTTTGTCGTGGTTTACCATGTCACAGTTACATTCTCTTGATTTTTTAAAGTTCATTTTGGATTTCTTTCGTTGAAATGCGAGAGTTGATATTCTTTCGTTGAAATGCAAGAGTTGGAATATTTCAGTAGTGTTTTGTCGTGGTTTATCATGTCACAGTTACATTCTCTTGATTTTTCAAAGTTCATTTTGGATTTCTTTCCTTTAAATGCAAGAATTGGAATATTTCAGTAGTGTTTTGTCATGGTTTACCATATCACAGTTACATTCTCTTGATTTTTCAAAGTTCATCTTGAATTTCTTTCGTTGAAATGCAAGAGTTGGAATATTTCAGTAGTGTTTTGCTGTGGTTTACATAGTCACAGTTACATTCTCTTGATTTTTCAAAGTTCATTTTGGATTTCTTTCGTTGAAATGCAAGAGTTGGAATATTTCAGTAGTGTTTTGTTGTGGTTTACCTTGTCAAGGTTACATTCTCTTGATTTTTCAAAGTTCATTTTGAATTTCTTTCATTGAAATGCAAGAGTTGGAATATTTCAGTAGTGATTTCTCGTGGTTTTCTGTGTCACAGTTAGACTCTCTTGATTTTTCAAAGTTCATTTTGGATTTCTTTCATTGAAATGCAAGAGTTGGAATATTTCAGTAGTGTTTTGTTGTGCTTTACCTTGTCACTGTGACATTCTCTTGATTTTTCAAAGTTCATCGTGAATTTCTTTCGTTCAACTGCAAGAGTTGGAATACTTTAATAGTGTTTTGTCGTGGTTTACCTTGTCACAGTTACATTCTCTTGATTTTTAAAAGTTCATTTTGAATTTCTTTCATTGAAATGCAAGAGTTGGAATATTTCAGTAGTGTTTTGTCGTGGCTGAAGACGGTAAACTTACGACGACAATATAGGCGATGGGCCAAAAAAAAAGTTGTCAAATCAATATTTAGCGACAACAGATTGAAATCCAAAGAACTCTAATCCTCTCCAGCGAAAACCGCTGCACCACTCTGTAAAGTCTCTCTCTGCGCTCTCTTCTCTTCTCTATAGTCCTATGACAGGCATGGCTTTCACTAGGCCTTTCGGGGATTTCCCCGATTTCTGTGTCTCCCCCCCCCCCAAAAAAAAAACACGGTTCTCGAAATCCCCTAAAATCACCCAATCACGTTGGTACCCCTAGTGATTTATCACTAATTACTTTTCACTCGTAGTAAATATTACTTGGCATAATTTTTCCACTACCCTCTTGTTCGTTAATTTTCGTCTCTTAAGCTACTACGCATAAAAACTAGGTAGATATAATTGATATATAGACCTTTGTTGTTATAATAAAAAAACAAGTTTTTCAACTGAAAGTAACGAGCAGTTTCAAAACATAAATGAACAGACATTTTTACGTATATGACGGGGGTTGCCCCCTCCTCAATACCTCGCTCTTTGCGCTCAAGTCTGACTTTTTGTCCCCATTATTTGAGAATGACTTCTGAAACACAAGGGCCATTTGATTAAGTCAACAAGAAGCTTTTTTAAAAGTTTAAAAAAATCTAAGTGTAAAGAGCCAGGTGTTAAAGAGGGGGCAACCCTTCTCATATATGAAATGATCTCTGTTCGTTTTAAGTTTTGATGTTGCTCCTTACTTTCTGTTGAGAAAACCTGTTTTTCTCTAATTCCTGGTGTAAAATCACTTCCGCTTGCCGAAGAATATTCATTAATTTGGAAAAATCATTGCAGATTTTGTTGCTCTGTAGGGGTGTTCTGTAGTGGTGTTCTGTAGGGGTGTAGGTGTTGTTCTGTAGGTAGTTCTGTATGGAGATTTTTTTTGTCATATTTCAGAAAATGAATCAAGTAACGAATATATGTAATTACCATATAATATTTTTTAAAATATATTGTAAAGTAAAAAGCTAAAGCACAATAATGCACAAGTCTGTGCACTGAACTGTTTAGACACTATATAAGTGTTTGCCTTACTATCAGCGAAAAGCATTTTCAGCTAGGAGATCCAATCCCATGCTTTGGGTCTAGAGCCTAATTTGTAAAACGCTCAATTCACCGCGTGGATCCAAGCCCTGCTGGAGCCTGAAAAAGAACGTAAAACCAATTTGGGGTCCTAGATTTTCACAACGAAATTTAATTTCGTATTTGTCCCAGAAAATTCCCAAATTTTGAAGATTTATCCCGGAATTTTAAAGCTCCCCTGATGGGAGCCTTGGGCGACAATATGGGGTTTGAACGTTAAAGAATTTCTCCAATCTCTATTCTTCACAAAATTTGTGTGGTTTATAATGTTTATTTATACGCATAATACAGTTGGAACAATAGCGTCCATACGATGAGGACAGAATCAAAACTGAATTAGGTAATCTTTTGGTTTCGATTATATTACAATAAAAACTAAAATAAATTAGTTTAAAATGTAAATACTCGACTCTCAAATGTCAAGAAATAAAGTTAAAGCCGGATATTGGATATCTAACTTACATACATGCACATAATGAATTTATGGATAGCTTAACTTGAAATTATAGACAACTAATAATCTTAGAATACATGAAGTCCTGATAAAACTACATTCAAGATTAAAACTCTCACTTTACAATGATTAGATGTTGATGGAGGCGTTTTTTGCTTAGGGAATGCTTTGGTTCGAGCCGTATCTCGAAGTTCAGGCGATTTATTTCTGTTGATTCTATGTTTAAAGCGCTAGAATCTTTTGAGATGAATCATGAATCGTTATATACGGCCATTAAATTGGTACATTTATTCTTAACGAATATGCACATCAAAAGAGATGCCTTGCAGTTGGTTGGAGCTAAAGCCGTTCTATTATCATCCACGTTTGAGATATGATAACTGCGAATATTATTAAAGTCAAATTACTTACTAAAATTTGCTTTTCGGTTCTTTCCCAAAATATGGAGATATCTCAAATGTTTTTCTGAACTATCCTACTACTACTACCAGCAACTCACTGCAGCACCAAGCCACCTGAGGCCAACGCAGCTACGCACGCTCCTCCCCCTCCCAATGTATTCAAAGCCTTCCTCTTTACCCTCCCCCCTCCCCGAAAAAGCTCCAATTTCCCTTTAAATCCTTCCAAACCATTTGGGGACGACCTGTTTTCCGTTTGGACATAAATGGTTGGTCGAAAAGGATAATCTTCCAAAATCTGTCATCCTTCGTCCACAGGACGTGTCCTAGCAATCTCAAGCCTTCTCTCATTATAGCCCTCGAAAGCGTGATAGAACCATATTTTTCGTAGACCTCACTGTTTGTAGACAATTCGGTCTACAAACGGAGCTTATGTCTAACGGAGCTTCCACGTTTCAGAACCATTGTCATCACTCTGGCTTCCAATATTCTAATCTTGGTTTGAAGAACTGTGTTCCCATTCTTCCAAATCTTTTTAAACTGTAAACAAACACCCTGGGCCTTCACTATTTTACCTTTAATAGCTTCACTGCATCCACCACCTTTGCTAATCATGATATCTACGTAAGTAAAGCTATCCAGTTGATAAATCCTCTCGTTACCTAATATCACTTCTTTACCTTCACTTATTCCCAATCTTAGGGACTTGGTCTTATTGACATTAATTTTCAATCTATTCTTGCATCCTGAACTCTAAAAATCTCCAAAAATATTTCATTTTCCAAAAGTTTTCATCTTGGATACTGCACTCAGCCCTCCTACCTATAACCTTATTTCCTATTCTGAGCATCCCTTTCCATTTCTGAGCTACAGACCGTTGACTAGACAAAAAAAAGCAAAAAAAAACGTCGCTCCAAAACAGAATCAACATTTACGGGAAAGATCGGGACATCTTGTATGCTTTTACTCTTCTTACGAAAAGAAAAAAGTGTCAATAGTGAAACTAATTTTGAAAATATTATGAAATTTAGTTTACCAGAATGGTGCATCAAAAAATATCTAAAACAGGTTATGACAAGACAATGGTTGCCTCTTAATAACAGAAGCCACTCAAAATAAAATCGAAATCCCATATAGTATTTATAGCATTTTTAGCAAGTGAAATCGGATTTATTCTATTAAAACCGCCACAAGTAAAAAATGCATAAATAAAAAAAAACTAAAAAAAAACAACTCAGAACATATTGTTGCAAGTCTTATACGTTTATTAAGATCAAAAATTTATAATGTAGTTAAAACCGATAAATTCCAAATGTTTGTGAACATTAGCACTCTCAACAGTCAACTTAATCTAAATTAAACAAATGTTTGAACACTTTTAACTAACAATTGAATCAGACTATATTATCCTTCATTAAACGAGCTTTTCTTTTGTATTCCAAGTGAATTCTTCATGCGCCAACAGTAATACCAAAAATATCCTCATGATAACGGCCGCTTTCCTAAAACAAAACACAATTAGTTAGAAACACAGCAACTCTAGACTCAAACATCATAAACAATTGACTAACAACACACACTCATCGATAATTCCCTAAAGACTTGCAGTATCAAGGACAATAAACATGAAATCATATATTTTGAATTGGAAAAATCAGGAATTCCGTTTTAAATATAATTTGTAAAATTGTATAATAATGTATAAATTGTATATAAAGGTATATTTATATTTTTGTTATATTATTGTTGATAATTTTAAATAAATTTTTGACCTTTGTCAACTAGGAAATAATTGGTTTTACTTGATAGACACAAAGAAAGCTCGTTACTATTCTTTATCTGCATTTACTTAAAGATATTGCTTCAATTTACAACTAAAAGGCAACATTTTGAATTTAAATGTTCTCTATTTGCAATCAATCAGAATTTTTGCTTTTCGTTTTTAGATACCACAACACAAGCCATCAACCCATGAACTCAATCAATATGACAAATAAGTGGCTTTAAGAACTCACTGCTATTTTTGCAAATAATCACTTGTAGAATATTTTCCCTTTTTACGGTGCATGACAATTCTGTACATGTGTATAATCTGTTCTGTTATTAAAGAATATTACGCTGTACACAAACGCCTGTTGTTTTAAAAAAAATTCGTACAGAAAATCATAACGTACAATAAATAAGTAGACAATTTCTTAGACAATACTCTTAGACCACATTGTCTTTCAGCTTATAATTAAAATGGAAGAAAATTATTCAATAACGGCAAAGGTTTTAATTACAACAATGAGAAAAAACTATCTTGATGAAAAGTTTCACCTGTTATTAAATGTTTTCACTTCATTTAATTACAAATAAGTTATCGTGACTCCCACTGTCATGTCCAATTAAAATCATCTGACTATGTGTGTCGAACAATTTGCCTGGCTGAGCCACTTTGCCACTATAAAATTCTGAAAAAGGCTTATTCCACCTTTGCCTTTCACTCGCACTATCTCTCTTGGCTTTTTATCCAATTAGCCATATCTGTTAACTCTTCAATTCAGTACAGAACTTGAGCACAAGTGATCTTAATATTAATCATAACCAATCTTCAGTGAAAAATATATAACTGTTTGAGTGTCTTGCAACACATTACTTTATACCCAAGTCTCATAAATTTATTTTACGTTTATCACTCTAGAAGAGGCTTGTGATACTGATCATATGATTTTATCCCTTGACACTATTTCTCTCCCACCAGTTGTGAATGATAATGTGACAGATTTTGATCACATTTCAGCACTGTTTACAATAATCACTGGTAAATCATTTCCCATATCTCAGAGCATATATCTTTTGCCGGAAGGGATTTAATCCCAAACAACTTTAGGTTAACTTTTTAACTTCTTTAGTAAATCTTCAGCTATAGCTCTGCTGTGAAGAAGATCTCTCAGTTGACTATATGACTTCTCAATAAGTGAGGCACTTGATGCTTGTTCATTATTTATTTCTTTATTTGGGGTCAAAATGTGGTCTTCTAAGAAGCAGACTTATTCTACAAACTTGAATCAAATTTACTGTATTTTCGGTTTCACAAGTTTTTGTGGTTAGATCTCAATATAGCTATGTTTGTCCCAAGTCTCCTTTGGCGTGCATAAGCATCTGGTGAAGGCGTGCTAAAATCAAATGGTTTCATGGGAGTCTTTATCTTTTCACGACACTTTTCTGCCACTTTTTTATCAAACAACACTGGTTTTAATATCATACCCAATTTAGAACAGTCTTTTAGCAAAATAGTAGGTTCGTCTAGCCTCTCTGCAAAGAGCACTGCCGTTGCTGAATTTTGGACCTTAAAGTCAGTCACATTTGTTTTTACTGAGATTTTGTCTTTTAGATCTACATTGATAGGAATAAGCAGCTCTGAAGCCTTTCTGAAATGAATTTTTAGTATGCTAGCATATAGTGGAAACTCCGTTTCACAATTTGCTGTTTTTGAAAACTCCATTAGATTTTTATTCCTCCTGTATGCTGCTAACGAGCTTTCTCCTTTTACCAAAATGTCATAAAATGATACATTGGAATCACCGATTTTCTTTCTCTTCATACTTTTTAGCTCTCTCACACATTGAAACTGAAAATCTCTTTCGTCGGCATCAGTAAAATCAATATAGTACCTTATTGAATTTTTCTGTTGTACATTTTCTCGACATACAAATAAATTTGCCGCTTCCATTTTAATTATGTGGTAGATAATATGTCTAGCAGTTAATTCCCCCGATCTACGATCATATTCATAGAAAACCTCAAAATTAACACGATTAAATTCATAATAATCAGATAAGCTAAGTGACCTTAGCCAAGCAGCATTGTCATCAAGAGCTGTACGGCCATTTTTACAAATAACATTTATGTCAGATCCATACTCCAGAAGCAATTTAACAGCTTCTATATGCCCTTTCGAACAAGCATAATGAAGTGCTGTTCTCCCATCTTTATCTGTATTGTTAACTCTGGCATCATAATTAAGCAATGATTTCAAACATTTTAAGCATCCTCTTAGAACAGCTTCATGAAGTGGACTTGCGCTATCATTTTTGATAGCGCATTTGATGTTAGCGCATGGACATGCGCTAACATCAGCACTAAGCAACTCTGAAGTTATGCCCAGATTTTCAGATTTCTCTGGGCTAGAGTTTATTACACCAGAAAGTTCCGTGCATGCACCACTTAAAAAATAGTCAATTTCATTCTCGACCACTTCATTAAAAGGATAATGTGTATTTATTATCATTGAATCAAGATCGTTTAAAAGATTGTCGAAGTCAACCTCCATTGCTCTTTGGTGAAAAATTGTAACGAGGGTGATTTTCATCCAGTTGAAAAAAAGCAAAAACGAAAAAACAAAGAAATTAACTTCAAAAGGTTTGTTTTTGTGAGCGTGTTGAGCTGGGATAATGGCTTGGCGGAGTTCCTTGCCGAAATATCTGCTTTGTCTTTTTGCTTTTTTTTCTAACTGGCTAAAAATCACCTCGTTTTTGTTTTCTTAATTATTTGTTTTTGTTTATCAAGCGTCATGTTAACCAGTGTGACCTTAGAATGTATTTACGCCAGACTCGAGGTGGTGTTGGTTATTTTGTTTTTCGATATCCAGGGTCAGATCTACAGCTTTTGCGTTCCTGGGACCAAGCGTTTTTGTGAAATTTATTAGGGTAATCTCTGAAAATTTTGGGAAAGTGGAAGTACTGAACAGTAAATGCCGAGCAAAAAGTGATGAAGGAGAGGTGATACCGAACTCTTAGCCGTCATCCTTGGGAGACACCTGACAGTTTATAAGTGGCCGCGAATACTAATAATAAAAAAAAACAAGCAATACGGCTCAATAGTAATCCAAACTTTTAAAAAAGGAATTTTGATGTCAATAAATGTATCAAAAGAATGGGCTTATAATGCTGATTCTAAAAATATAAATTTTATTAAGTTTAGTATTACTCATCAAAGGCTACGAGCCTGAGAAAATTTACGTGCATTTTGAAAGAGGGGGGAAACATCCCCTGCAAGTGAAAGAATTGTAATGAAAATCACGCCGTCAGATTCAGCGTATCAGAAAACTCTGATACGCTGAAAAAATAGGTTGGGGCTGATTGTCTATACGACCTATGCGACCAGTTTATGCGACCACCCCTTACATAAAAACCTATATGCCCTGGGGCATAACTTCCCACACTAGCCCCCGTACTCTGGGGGGATTTAAAAAAAAAATATTTGTCTAAAAAAAAAAAGTTTTGTTGGGACTCGAAGAGACTTTTCCGCTTTTAAACGAATGGTAACTGCACCGACGTACTAACCACTAGTACCAATAGAGACCGGTGAATGATTTGTTTAAAGTGATACTTTGTGTGCAGAAATCATTTTCTTTTTGTTAGTCCTCTTTCTTTTTGTTATATATATATATATATATATATATATATATATATATATATATATATATATATATATATATATATATATATATATATATATATAATTAAATCTTTGTAATTATCGCTGCCGCTTATCTTCTGACCGCATATTTCTTTGTTCTTCAGTTTCATTTTTGACACTTTGTAATCTTCACTGTCGCATATCGTCTAGCCACATATTCCTTTGTGCTTCACTTTCATTTTGATTTGTTCTGATCCTCGGTGTTATGTGTATTGTAACTGTACATTTTTTTATTCTTCACTTTCGTTTTTGACTCTATCGCTTATCTTCTCACCAAAAATTTGTTTGCTCTTCAACTTCGTTTTTGATTCGTTGTAGCTGTCGTAGTTCCAAGTATTATAACCACACATTTCTTTGTTTTTCATTTTCGTTTGTCATTGCTTCAGACATTTTTTCTATGCCTTTTACCTTGGCTGTTCTGATTGGTCTTGTGCCAGAATTTCTTAATTCAATTTGAATTTCTAATTTCTAATTTGAGCAACAGAAATTATTGCTCATTTGAAGTTCGAATTCTCTTATGAGTTACTTTCAGTTTAATTTGTGGTAATATCAGTATCTACTTTTCTTGGAAAGGTCTGTTTTATTATTCAATTAAATATTAATAAAGCTTTCAAAAACACTCATTTAAAGCAACAACATTTTTTCAGATTAGTGTCAAGCCGATGGAGACTCTAAAAAGGCTATTACACTATTTGCAGCAATGGCATATAGACCCTTTAGTTTCACCGCTGTGCATCTTCATTATCTTTTTAAGCCCTCACTAACTTTTCCTCTGGTAACCAGAGAGTTTCAAGGTAAGTTAAATTGTTACTTATAAACAAAGCATAACTATATTTTTAGTTGTTTATAACAAAAGCTTAGTTTATGTAATTGTCCAAAATTAGGCAAACTTCAAAGTCTTACCTTAAATTACCTTAAATTGCAGCTAGGAGCAATCTAAGGATTTCCCTTTTCAAATATATTAAATCGTCTTTTAGCCTTATCAAATATATTTTCCTACGCGCTTTATCAAATAATACTGTTGATTTCGAACAGCATTGTCAATTTAGGAAGTTATAATTATAATAATATCGTTGTTTCAATATTTTAATTAGACAATATTCAGTTGCATATTTAAGCGAAAGGGCGTATCTAACACGTTAGTAATTAAAAGCAGAAAAAAGGTTTTTGAGATTTTCACGTGAGCTGTTTTTTTTGGTCTAAATACTAGGGTATTTTTAAGTGTGGTTTTAATTTTAAAAGCAAAGATCATCATCTAGTAGTGTTAATCTAAAACTGAAATTTTGGGAGGGCACCTACCTTCCTAGAAGCTATGATGTTGATAGATTCCAGGATGGGAATTTAAAAGAAACTTTTCAGGTACAGTTGAACACCAAACTAGAGAGTCTTAAATTTGACAATTTAGAAGATGGATGGAAGCGTTTCAGGAAAATAGTTTGTGAAGTAGCTGATGGTGTCATAGGGAAGGAAGTTAGGAACGCAACCAGGATTGTTAGTGAAAATATTCCATATTTAATAGAGAGACGGAAGGGCTTGTAAAAGAATTATTTGAGTGGTAGATCATATAAAAATAAGAGGAATGTCAAGAAAAAGGAAAAGCATTAAAATATGAATTAAGGAGGTGTGCAGTGGAGGCTATAGATAAAATTGTTGAAGACATGGACGATTCAACTATGCGGCATGATGGTAAAATGTTGTACTGGCATGTTAACAAATTCAGACCAAATGGCCAATCTGGACTTGCCCCAGTTAAAGATACAAACAGGGTCACAATTAGTAATACCGAAAGATTTAACCAGAAATGGGCGGAACATTTTAAGAAAGTGCTCAGACGTGATAAAGCTATAGGAGAAGATATTGAAAAGAGTGAAAAGGCTTCTGACATTTTAAATGTGGAGAAAGATTTATTTTGGGAGGAAGAATTAGTGAGAGTACTAAAAGGATAAAAAATAGTAAGGCCCCAGGTGCTGATAGGGTTGTAAATGAGTTTTTTTTAATTTTGTGGTTATGAAGTTAGAGATAAATTACTGAAGTTTATTAGTATGATCATAGACAGCGCAATAGCGCTGCTTAAGTAAAGAACGATATTGGCACAATGTATTATTATTTTTTGGTTTCTTGGTCTTAGACCAGGGCACTACGTATTCAAGGAATTGTCATAGAAACTTCGAAAAGGGCTCATTCGATTGGGAATTGGAGTGGCTTGTGCACTTTTTAATAGTCAAAAGTGATTGGAAGGGAACTAACACCCCTTCCACGCCCACCATTTACCCGAACACATCCAATCAAAATTTTGAGATAGCCATTTTTTCAGCGTAGTTGATTTTCAGATTAAAATTATGTTTTTGAAGAGGACACTCCCCCACACCCCTTAGGGCAAGAGTTGTAAGTTATGCCCTAGGGGCATATAAGGTTTTTATACGAAGCGTTGTCGTAAAAACTTCAAAAAAGGCTCGTTTGATTAGAAATTCAAAGGGCTAGTGCCCTTTTTAATAGTCAAAAGTAATTTGAGGGCAACTAACCCCCCTCTCACGCCCACCTTTCCCCCACACACATCCGATCAATCTTTTGAGATAGACATTATGTTTAACTTAGTTCAAAGTTCTGGAAATTAGGTCTTTGTGGATAACCCCCCCCCACAGCCCTCAGGGCAAGGGTTGTAAGTTATGCCCTGGGGGCATGTAAGGTTTTTTTATAGAAAGTGTTGTCGTAGAAACTTGAAAAAGGGCTCATTTGATTGGAAATTGAAATGGATAGTGCCCTTTTTAATACTTGTAAGTGCTTTGGGGAAAAAAACACCTCTCACTCCCACCTTTTCCCCAAACAAATCCAATCAAAATTATTAGATAGCCATTTTGTTCAACGTAGTTAAATGTTTCGAAAGTAGGTCTTTGAGGATGATAACCCCCTCAGAGCCCTCAGGGTAAGGTTTGTATGTTATTTCCTGGGGGCATATAAGGTTTTTATAGATAGTGATGTTGTAGAAACTCCAAAAAGGGCTCATGCGATTGGAAATTAGGAAAGCTTGTGCCCTTTTCTATAGTCAAAAGTGATTGGAGGGCAACTAACCCCCCTCTCATGCCCACCTTTTCCCAAAACACATCCAATCAACGTAGTTGAAAGTCTTGAAATTAGGTCTTTCAGGATGACAACCCCTCCCCCCACAGCCCTCAGGGGAAGGGTTGTAAGTTATGTCCTGGGGGCATATAAGGTTTTTAATAGAAAGCTTTGTCGTAGAAACTTCAAAAAGGTCTCATTCGATTGGAAACTGAAATGGCTAATGCCCTTTTCAACAGTCAAAAGTGATTGGAAGGCAACTAACGCCCCTTCCACGCCGACCGTTTATCTAAACACATCCAATCAAAATGATGAGATAGCCATTTTGTTCAAAGTAGTTGAAAAGTCTGGAAATTATATCTAAGAGGATGACACTCCCCCGACAGCCCCCAGGGTAAGGGTTGTAAGTTATGCCCTGGGGGCATATAAAGTTTTTATTGAGAGCTTTGTCGTAGAAACTTGAAAAAGGGCTTATTGGATTGGAAATTCAAAGGGCTATTGCCCTTTTTAATAGTCGAAAGTGATTTGAGGGCAATTAACCCCCTTCTCCCGCCCACCTTTTCCCCAAACACATCAAATCAAAATTTTGAGATGGCCATTTTTTTCAAAACAGTTAAAAAGTCTGGAAATTATGTTTTTGAGGATTACACTCCCCCCACAGTCCTCTGGAACAGGGTTGTAAGTTAGCCCTGGGGGTATATGAGTTTTGTATAGAATGTGTTGTCATAAAAACTTTAAAAAGGAATCATTCGATTGGAAATTGAAACGGCTAGTGCTCTTTTTAATAGTCGAAAGTGATTGGGGGGCAACTAACCTCCCTATCACCCCCACCTTTTACCTTAACGCGTACCGTCAAAATTTTGAGACTGTCATTTCGTTCAACCTTGTTCAAAGGTCCGGAAACTAAGTCTTTGAGCTTGACAATCCCCGCAATACCCTCAGGTCTAGGGTTGTAAGTTATACCCTGGGGCATATAAGGTTTTTATAGAAAGCGTTGTCGTGGAAACTTCAAAAAGGGCTCATTCAATTGGAAATTAAAAGGGCTAGTGCTCTTTAAATAGTAGGAAGTGATTGGAGGGCAACTAACCCCCCTCTCACGCCCATCATTTCCCCAAAAACATTCAGTCAAGATTTTGAGATAGACAATTTCTTCAAAATAGGTAAAAGTTCTGGACATTAGGTCTTTGAGGATGACAACCCCCCTCCTCAGCCCTCAGGACACGGGTTGTAAGTTATGCCCTGGGGGCATATAAGGTTTTTATTGAAAGCGTTGTTGTAGAAACTTCAAAAGGGCTCATTTGATTTGAAATTGAAAGGGCTAGTGCCTTTTTTAATAGTTGAAAGTAATTGGAGAGCAACTAAAGCCCCTCTGCCACCCAAAATTTCTCCAAACACATCCAATCAACATTTTTAGATAGCCATTTTGTTTAAAATAGTTGAAAGTTCTCGCAATTAGGTCTTTGAGGATGATAACCCCCCCACAGTCCTCTAGGCTAGGGCTATAACTTATATCCTGGGGGTATATAAGACGTTTATAGAAAGCGTTGTCGTAGAAACTCAAAAAGGGCTCATTTGATTGGAAATTGAAAGGGATAGTGCCCTTTTAAATTATTGAAAGTGATTGGAAGGCTCTACATTTTTATAGTAAAGATCGATGTGGGTACAATGTATTTTTTTTTTTTTTTTTTTTTATAGACCAGGGCACTTCGTATCGAAGGAGTTGTTTCAGGAAATTCAAAAAGGACTCGTTCGATTGAAAATAGAAAGGGGTAATGCCCTTTTTAACAGTCGAACTTGATAAGAGGGTAACTAATCCCCCAATCCCGCCCCCCTTCCCATTTGCCTATTATGTTTAAAAAATAAATTTTGTCTTAAGATTAAGTCAAAAAGCACTGTGTTAATGCGGATTCCCAATAAGGCATCTCAGCAGTATCCCAAGAACGACTGAGAGTATTATGTTCAGACTTTCGGGGCTATTTCTGCTCTGAAAATTTAACCAAATCAAAATAGTGTAAGTGTATCCAAGCTATCAAAGAAAGTAAACAGATTTTTTGGCAAATGGTATCAAGTTTTCTATTTCAGGTCAACTAGAGGAGGTATGAAACTATATTAAACACTGCTATTTGTGTCCAGATTTTCAAAAATTGCTGAAAATTTTTCTCCAGCATACAAATAGCAGGACAAACCACAGTCTTAAAAAACGAAAATATTTAAAGAATTATTTTCTTTTTCCCTGAAAAGACTATGTCAATATAAAACGAACAGAAATTAGTTAAAAAAAATATTTTCCAAAGAATAAGTTTTTCAAAGGAAAGTAAAGAACACAATTAAACAAAGAATTAGCAAAAATCGATTAAAATAGTCTACCAAGCATGAAACTACAACAAATCAGCATCGACAAATAAATGAAACTCAAAACCATCAGAAATTACAATAAATAACTGAGTCAAACTCAAAACGAGCAGAAATTAATATGAGTAGGGCTCAAAACCCCTATGCCTTCCCAAGGCCAGAACATAATTTTCACATTACTGAAAATAATACAAATGAATGTGCATTGTCAGTTTAATAGGCTATACAAGAAAAAAATATACAAGAAATCCAAATGTTCATATTATATGATTTATTCAAGTTATAAAAGTAAAAACATTTACATTTTTTCAGCGTAGTATCTATTACTAGGTTTCAGCTATACATTAAAGTGATTAGTGCTAGGTACGAGTATGACATTTCTGCAGGCAAGGTAGAAAATTAGGTTAGTAGGTGGTTTCAAATTAAATCAGGAATTAAATAGGGTCGTGTCCTACCCCATTCGTGTGGATAGTTTTGTTGGATTTTGTCCTAAGGAGCACTGCAAAGGCAATGGGAGAGCACGGAATCCAATGGGGAAGTGAAATTCTTCTAGACTTAGATTATTTAGACGATTTGAGCATCATAGAAGGAAAAATAAACAAAATGAATTAATTTTTAAAGGTTTTGATGGTTCAGTATGTAAGATTGAAACCTCTCAGTTTGTAAGATGGTTCAGGGCTCATTTGATTGAAAATAGAAAGTTCTAGTTCACTTTTAAAGAGTCAAAAGAAACCGAAGGGCAATTAGTCCCCGCGACGCCCTTGTTCCTCCAAACCCATCCAATAAAATTTTGCGATAGTCATTTTGTTAAAAATAGTTCAAACATCAGATAATAAAAACTCCGAGGTTGACACAAACCCATTTTTTCACTTTGATATTGTTACTTTGATACCAGTGTTGATACTTTGATGAACATTTGATTTTTTTTTCAAAGTTTGATTTTCAAATAAGGAATTTTTTAAAACTTGATACTTTTTGCAATCAAAAACAAACAAAAATTAATTAAAAAATCTTTCCGAAAAATAGGTTTTTCAAAGAAAAGTAAAGGTCATTTTAAACTTAAGCTCAGCAGATACAAGTACCTGTTAAGATTCAAACTGAAAATGATCAGAAATTACTATTAAAGAATGAATGAAACCCAACACGAACAGATATTAAATAAACGATCATAGCAAAAAACATACAACAAGTAATAATATAAATGAATAAATAGATCTTAAAGCGAGTAATGGTTAAATTGATTATGAAAATCAAGCTTAATACGAAAAAAAATATTTTGCCCTTGAAGCATAAATGAAACTTAAAACGAAGAGAAATGAAATAAACAATCAATGCAAACAAACATACAATAGATATTGATTTAAATGAATAAATAAATCTTAAAACGAGTGACAACTTCTATTGAAAAAAAGCGACGAAGACCACACTGCCTTTCCATAACAAACAACAAAAGGACGAAGAACAATAGGGAAATCTTTTTTGTAAGACAGTGAAGATAATTTGAATGAATGTTTCGGCCCTATGTCCAAGAGCCGTCCTCAGCAAGACAAAAATATACGAAAGAAAAAAGACTCACAACAACATGCGACCAATAAAACCAAAAATTAAAAAAAATTTAATTTTTTTTTTCAAAGTTGTAACTTCTATTGAATATGCAAATCAAGCTTGAAACAAACAAAAACCACTAAAAACAAGAGCTTGGGTATCGCTTCCTTCTCTCACTGTAAAAGTCTAAAACCTTCTGCGTCATTGGGACTTTACTGAAAACTATATGCGCCTTGAACAGACTTGGAAAGTATGAACTGCTTCAAATTGAATAGTTGATGAATAATGATATTAATTATTGAAAGATCCATTTGTTCAAGAACTTATTTCACTGTAATTTTATTCATATTTTCAATTATGTAAGAACTGGAAAAGAAGGTATTTGTAATATAATTCGTTTTCAGTAAATCACCAATGACGCAGTATACTTTAATTTCCAGTTAAAGAAGGGGGCATTATACAAACTCTTGTTTATTTCAGTATAGAGATATGTTAAGCTGCGGCCAGAAGTCAGAGTTACCGTCTTTCAAGGCGAATCAGCTATTCAGTAATTCATTCTGTTTTTATGGTTTTCAAAATACAATTCATAATACAATTTTTCAAAATATACCTAAAATATAGCTTAGAATAATATAAAACGTATTCACTGTAAATAAATTTGCAGAAACGGAAAGTTGCAACACATACAATATGGCCAAATGGATGTTTCTGCATTAGTATTCTGCATTATTTTTCCTATTTTTAAACATGGTGTAGTATGCCAAATACTTTGATCAGTACTCTCCGCAATCATGAAAAGTTGATTTTTCATACATGAAAATAAAAATTGGATTCGTGTCTGGTACACACAAGGACATCCATGTCAGGAAATGTTATTAGATTAGAGCAATGCACGTTCTTTGTTAAGGTATTAGAATTTTTTAGAAATTTGTTTACCTCATTTATAAAAAGATTTGGGAGAACAAAGTCCAAATAAAAGTGAGGGAGTTTTAATCGGCTGTTGTCATCTGGAAGGACGGACTATGTAATTCGACTAACGAGTGTACGTTTTTTATATTTTAATTGACTGATTATAAGAAAAGCGACTGAAAGCTTTATAGTAACAACTTGGTTCGATTAGACAACGGTCAACTTCATCAATAAGGGACTTACAGCTTTTCCTAGTTTGTGTACCTATTAATCATCCCTGATATACATTTAGACTAAAACAAATAATTTATCTACATTTACTCTGTTTCTGAGGCATTGAGCATAAATTTTTTTTCATCTCCATGGGGCTACGCAACAATTGTAAATAAGAATGCATGATAATGACGTTGCTTCATAATTATTTTAAGGAAGATTAGCTGTAGTTATATGGTTAAATGCATAATATGGTTATATAATATATGGTTAAATAATATGGTTAACTAATAAAAAAACATAATATGGTTCTGAAAAGTCAGGAATAAAGACAAGGTTCTAATTGAACTTTATTTTGTTCTTCCTATAAAATCAATATGTACAAAATAAGGGCACACGACTTGTGATATTTGAATATTATAATATACAAAATACTCTTTAATCACAATATTTAGTCACAAAATACTCTTTAATCACAATATTTACATCTGTTTTAATACCAGATTCAGAACTCACTGAAACGTAATTTCCCTTGCCGCACCATCAGCCCTTAATGTTTACGTAGCAATTTAGTTTGCTTCTAGTACTTTTGAGGGTGATAATTCTTCCTGAAAAAGTTTACCCTCAAAATATTTCTTGGGAAGGGGCCAGGAATATCAAGGATAATTTTTAGGATTATCATTTTTGCAGTTTTCAAGGAGAGTTCCACCAGGAATTTGCCTTCTCGGGGAATCTTTGGCCACCCCTCTTCTATCTGTGGGGGGGGGGTAAACAATTAATCATAGCCACATGTGCTACGCTCAAAATATGTCCATAATAAGAGGGGAACTGTCATCTCTAGTAATATCATTAGAGACTCAGTACCAATTTTTTGGGGGGATGAAGGGAGGCTTGGGATTAAAGAGCCCATCTTTAGTCATCTGAAGGAACTCCCACTAAAATTTAGAAAGTGTTTGGAAACAAATACAATTTTAGACGCTGCGTTGTCGTAGCATCCCCCCCAACCCTATACGCTTAGAAAAATCTCCTGAACATCCCCTCCCCCCTGAAGGGTTGGTTTGCAGCAATGAACTATCCAATATAAATAAATAAATTATGACTCAAATGAATCAACTTAGTCAAACATAATCGTAAGTAATTGTAAACAAGCTAAGAGAGACAAGAATAACAAGTTTCTATGGACCGCATATAAACTACAAGGCGAATGATACTGCATGTCATTATGATTTCTTGAACGGGGAAATTATTCATATTGTTTTTCGATTGTTCTAAATCAATTCGTTAATTCAGAATTATTCAGACGGTGGCATATTGACTCTTTTGACCAAAATTTCTGTTTGACACCATAAAATGACTGCCACTTTGCTGGGGCATCCTCTCTTTACTTGCTTAAAAAAGAACACAGTGTCCTTTCGAAGGACCCATTTTCTAAAATTATACGACCGCTATCTCTTGGTCCCTCGCGGGAAAAAATAGAGAAGTTTATAGTTATTTATATAGGGGTTTGTAACCAAAATTTAACGCTTCTTAAAATTGCTGAAATTGATTGCGGGATTATCATCAAAATCGTTTTTCTTTTTACGAGTAGTTTCCCTCTTTTCCAAGAGAATGCATATTTTCTTTTTATAATAGGAAAATTCTAATAGGTAGCGTTGGCGCCATTGGTGATTTATCACCAAACTTGGTGATTTTTCACTCTCTCGGTTATTTTTTTGGTGATTTTCTTTTAATTTGGTATTTTTCTACAAAAACAGTCGACATTTCATTCATGATTGGTTTTTCTGAGGTGAAACTATCGGTGACTTTCATGTTTTCTGTCTTTTTATTCCGTATTACAATGAAATGGCATTATTTTGGTCTTCTCTGTATCCGTTTGGCACTGAGGTTTGCTGCGGCTACAAATTCGAAACTAATACCTTGTCTCATGCGGGTTTGCAACAGATTGAACCTCAGAAACGTTATAGAAATAATCTTTCAAATCAAGTAAGCATAGGCTCACATGAATATAGATTCAACAGCCTAAGCTAGTGTTTTTTAAGGAGCTGAACAATATTTAAGGGAAAGGGAAGAAAAGATACTAGTGGTAGGGTATAAGCACTTTAAACACACCCCTAGCAGGATTTTAAACACATCCCTGTTTTAAAGTCATCCCTAGCAGAATTTTAAACACATCCCTGTTTAAAAACACATCCCTGTTTTAAAATCATCCCTAGCAGGATTTTAAACGCATCCCTAATTTTCTAGACATCCCTACTTTTGAACGCATCCCTATACAACCGGTCAGCAGGTGTTATGTTTACATTGGGATGGCACACTCTCGTATTTTAAACCCAATGTTTTAATATGTCTCGTATTTTATACCCAATGTTTTAAATGACCAGGTGTCATGCAATAAAAGATGGTGCAATTTTGCATAACCTTGCTTCAGTATTAGAAAAGAGCTCACTGTGTCAACATCAAAGATATTATAATAGATGCTTTTACACTATTGGATGTTGAAGGCACTATCAATAACGAAATGGGACATAGAGTGCCTAAGGTAGCAGTGAAAATTACAAGGGGTTTCCAGCTAACCATAGAATGGGACAAGATGTTTCAGGGGTATGTTATATCATTAAGCAAATTCAAGTCGGAAGAACAATTATGCTTTGCAGCAAAAGTGAATATAATGCATATGCAGATATTACAAGACCGAAAAGAATGAAGAGAACAATCTGAAGAGGAGTAAGTTTGTTACTAGCGGAATTCTTAGTCTATAATTGGTAGTGAGAGTGTCAGGATTAAAAATGACTCTATTTGAGAACCAAAAAATCTTACGGAATCTAGTAAAATTGGAAAAGTGGTTAACTTTAGATGAGAATTTTCTAGAGTTATCTCTTCAAAGAAAAATATTTTCTCAAGGAATGCTTAACGATATAATGGAAACTGATAGCCCTATTTTGGATTATAGCAGGAAACTTTTACATCGTGGCCCAGCTGCATTTACTCAATTATAGATATATTAATTGAGACAAAACAAAAACATATTGTGATTTTGCTTTTAACCACTACTTAGACGACCATTTTGTAAAACAACAAGAAATCGTGTCTAAACATGTTTTGTAACGTCACTCCTCCTAGAAGTCATTCCTTTTATTGATCTTGAGTCAGTTTCTTTTTGGCACTGAGACAGTCAACATCGAAAAATATTTTACGCATGTCCATTATGCTTGTATACATTGGGCAGCTGGTCATCCTGTGATAATTGTACATTTGCTGATGACTATAAAGAAAAGTTTAGATTATGCAATCCATTTAAATTGCATAGAGGATATGCTGCGCAAATTAAAGACTGTAATTTCTGTCCTGAAAAAATTTGTGACTCCCATACTAGAGATTTCCTACGCTCCACTTGTCACTATGATAAATGTGATCAATGGGAAAATACCTAACCTGGCATGACTGCAAAAAACCCTAAACATGATTTCAGTTTATTTATAAGAAACTTGTATCGTCGTGGTTTTAATTTGTTTTGGAAAGAAGAACCTGGTCTACGCTTCAATCGCTTGAATAATAAAAGAGTCTGGCTTTTACGTCATCGCTGTGAAGATATCGGCTACTATGATTATAAACCTACAGACTTTTATTTGGCTGTTTTAGAAAGTGATTTTTCATATGTGAATTTTGTGTGTGACGTTGCTTCAAATAAGTAAACGGAAACATCTGAATTTTATAATATGAATCAGAATATTATTATTGACTTTACAAATAGACTTAATAAAAATGAAATTAAAAAATATTTAAATAAATGTAACCGTGACTTTGCATGCCAAGATGAATGCAAGTTTAATCCTGACAAGCTGCTACCACTTATCGTCTCTGATGATTACCTATAAGTAGAAGAAAAAATCTAAAAGGACGCATTGTTTTTTCTCTATACAAATTTTATTAATAAACAAATTTAGACACCTTTTTAAAGTATATCACTCTTAGGGCATCGAAATTTGTATAATAGAGGTAGGAATGAGTATTTTTGACTAGAAAGTCGTTCATTCGAGAATTGTCACCATAAATTTTGAGAGATTCACTGTAAGTATGTCCGCGACATCGGAAAACAAAATATAATAAAGCATGAAAACTACAGTTTTTGGCTAATAAATCTTAAACCCGCTTCCAATTTTCAATAATAAACTTTCCAATTTGCTTAAGAAAGTTTTTAATTTGAGGCATGTATAACGTATAAGGTTTGCCAAGAGGATCGAAAAATTTAATATTCTTTGTTGTTTGAAAGATGTTTAGCCAAAGCCCCGTCTTTACAGTTGATGGGCTGCTCTTAACAACGAATAGGGCTCTTACAATGCTCTTAACAATGATAACATTGGGGGGCAACCATTGATGTATATTAAAGATCTCAGGATTTAGTTTACCAACTAATTGTAAATCTTTAGTTGTCACATATCTAAGTATACTGCTAGTGTCAGTGTTCGTTTTAAATTCATATCCAAAAGTCAGACCTCTCAATTTCTTGTAGGATATTGGATTCATCAGTATGAGTTGTGTATAACTTACATGATTTGAAAGATTGTTGCCCGCTCCCCCTGAAAACTAAGGCATGTTTATTTGTTTTGTTTTTGTTGCTTTTTTTATTACTTGTTTTTGAGGGGGGGGGCATTTTAAGCGCTTTTATGGTAGAATAGATGCCCCAGAGTTAGGAATTAGTCATGAATTATAGTTATGCAGAAGCAACATTTTGGAGAAAAGATTGGAAGATGAGAGCTTGAAATTTAATTTTTTTTAGCAAGAATAATTTTTGCAAGAATATTCCACCCACCTTCGAATCTTCATAAATTGACGTCACTGTCCCTCTTTTACAAGTAAGTGATAACTTTCACTAAGAACTATTGGCGATAACGAATTAAAAGCTTTAGGGATATTTAGGAAAGAAGTAGCCTAAAACAGAAAACAGCGTGAAACAAATGGTAATAGGGGCGTATTAACTACAATACATGTATTGTAGTTAATACGATCAAAAAGATTTTCGTAGATGCATTTGACTTGCAAATATATTTTTACATTAGCTTGCATTTTTGTAGTAGAGACGTGTAATATTGCGTCTATATGTATGTTCAATAACCGAGTACATTTTTTGCTTTTTCGATAATTCAGAATTGAAAATGTTTGCTCACAAATATATTTGCTACCAAACACAGTAATTAATTGCTCAGCAAACCTTTTTAATTCCTTGTAGTTTTCATTAGGCAAACTTCCATAGAAATCCACCAAGTTGTTTTTTTTTCCTTAAAAGCTATTTTAAGTGTGGTATCATTTTGAAAATCTATCACCTTGAATTGCAAATCACTTTGTAAATTACTGATATCCACTGCGAAGGGGTTTTCGAAAATATTCATCTTACGTGAGATCTTTGTGAAATCAAGAACCCGGTTTTCAAACTCAGTTTGATGTTGTATTAATGCACTTTTTAATTTAGTATTTTGCCAAATAAAATTTATACAAGCTTTTTCTACTGCTTTCTTGCAATTTGGAAAATGGTTGATGTGAATATATCCTTGAGGTGATGAATATATTTCAAAAATAAATCTTGACTGATCCAACTGGATGGTGAGACTCCACCTGCTAAGTTTGCTGGTGCACTAGTTAGCATGTGAGGCTGAAAATTTTTCTCTGGAAATATAAATTAAGGTAGTAAATACTGACTGCTTGCAAATAACAGTCCCGACCAAGGTCACAAGGACACCTCTCTCTGATGATGTTGCCTTGCACAATATCATCTGACCTCTCTCCCTAAAAACTTTAGGAGGAACGTGAACTGTGGTCACATAATTTTCGTCACAGTCGTATATGTCACTTGCCTTAAAAGGAAGCTTTTCTAGAACAGACTTCGGGTTTGAGAAAAACTTTTCAATGTTGACTCTGTTGAAGCTCGTTGCATGACCAGAGCTTGTGGGTTCAGGCTTGCGTAGTAATATTTGTGGATTTTGAGCTCGAAAACCATTTAGCCAGTCTATCCCTGTCTTTTTGGCATTGCTCCAGTTCTTAGGGATCTTCTTGTTGTTTGCTATAGTAAAGTAGTTGATGCAGTCAAAGTCATATGCACTGGCAATTGTAGTTACAATTAGTTGAGCTCGCAGTCGCAATCAGTCACATTGACAAGTATTTGCAGTTGCAAGTAGTCACAAGTTCAAACAGTTGAAAGCAGCCACAGTTTGAAAAAGTCACAATAACAGTAGCTAATTGCATAAGTAGTAGCTGTACCAGCCCTCAAAGGTTCAATTTATTGCTTTCAGCAGTTTTTCAGATATTGTTCATATGCCCTTTTGACGACCTGCATGCATCGAATACATATTGATTTGTTCAATATACTTTGCAATATTCCTTGATAGTTTCGCCTGAATGTCCTTGGCCATGTCCATTACAGATAGACCATTTCAACATCCATATTTTTAGTTATAAATCCCCTCAACAGGTCCCTAGGTTTCAACTAAATACCTTTATCCGTTCCTAAGATGCCCTAATATGCCCTTATGACAATCTTGGACGGAGATAGAGTCTTTTGATTTAGTTTAACATCCACAATAATATGCTCTGAAAGTTCCAACGTACCCCTTTTTTCCTGGGATATTGCACATACAACCTTTTGACAATCTGGATATGTATTGTACCCATGGGCGCCCATAAGGGGGGGAGGGGGCCGGGGGGGTTGACTCCCCCTCCCTAGCGGAATGATGTTGCCTTATGTTTATATTTTTGTTATGAGATTTCTATTATATAGCATTAAAAATGCCAATTAGACGAGGTTTGCCCCCTCCCCCGGAACTCAGCTTATGGGCGCCCATGATTGTACCTTTTGATTTAGTTTTACTCCCTCTCTAGTTTCCCTGAAAGTGGAAACTTAACGCCTATTCTGTTCCTGGGATATTCTATCTATGCTGCTTTGACAACCTGAATGTACTTAAACCCTTTTGAAAAAAAAAACCACCCTCGATTTTGTAGATGGGTTTCATCTGGTACATGCAGGGAAATGTCCCAGTATGTACCATATTTTTCCGTCCCACTATATACCAGGTGACACCCATCTGCACAATCAAGTGTTATTTTTTCTTCTGAATGTTTTGCCACAAGATGGCCACATAACATGACCAGATAATTTGGCTTACATTTGGTACCCCAAGCTCTAGATTCTACTGAACTAAAAAAAAAATTAACAAAGAAAATTCAAAGACAAAATATTTTTTGGGGTGTATTTTCCAAACTTCGAGATAGATTTGCTCAAAAACAAGAATTGTAACATACCAAACAGTTGGTCTGGACTGGATAGTTGAAAATCAAACTAATTATGCTAGATGAGGCTTACGGATTTTTTCAAGAATGCTATATGGCAGAATGCTAGATAGCACCCCCTGTCACTTCGTTGGGTAGTGGTATGGTTAGTAATATGGTCCGTCAGGTGCGTTGCGGCGAGGGTCTTGTGGGCCGCGCCAATACGCCTCGCGAGCTGCATGCGGCCCGCGAGCCCCGGGCTGTCGACCCATGATTTAGATAATTATTTTTTGCGATTTTATTTAGTCAGTCAAAGACGTTTAATAATGCCTTTGATAAAGTTTGCATATACGCAGTATGTGGATAGTCCTGTTGTCTGGACTACTAAATTTTTTATAAATTAAATGTCAATGAAGCCTGCTAAATTGATCAAATGATAAATCTGTCCAGATGCTTCACAGCTAAAACATTACAACTACTGATGGTTCCATCATCGCTTACGATGAACAAAGCTAAAGCGAAATCTCATTCGAGCATGCAAGGAGGAATGTTGAAACGAATTATCTTTGTTTGCTACTCTTTCCTCAGGAAAATGGAGGCCAAAAAATGTAAATTTTTTTTCCTTTTGATACTTGCTGTCGCATGTCTTCTAACCGCACAATTCATTCTTCTTCATAATGGATTTTCATTATTTCAAAGAATATCTTAGAATAAAAAAAAAGAAAAAAAAGAATTATAACAAAGAATTTTTTTATATTTTTTTCCCTTCTGATACTCACTGTCGCATGTCTTCTAACCGAACAATTCTTTCTTCTTCATAATGGATTTTTATTATTTCAAAGAATTTGTTAGTGACTTTAGCTTTAGCTGCTCAGATTGGCCTATTTTCAAATGATGGTCCAGGCTATTCATTTTCACCCATTGTGAATTTGTGTTTCTCCGGTCATTCTCTTGAACTGATCATAGTAGGGGTGCTACGGTAGGGGTGGCTAGGGGTGCTACGCTGGAACTTTTATATCACGTTATTGTGGATATCGAACCAAATCAAAAGGTTATATCAAAAGGTTTTAGGGTATTTTGATGGGTAACTTTAATTAAATATGGATGATATGTTGAAGTAGATGAGAGTTTTGGTTTTTACTCCCCTGATCCCCACCATCTGGTTACATCACAATTTCATAGTATTGAAAGAGAACTCTGTTTACACCCCTCCCCTTAGGGGCGTCGTATCGAGGGGGATTGCCCACCTAATAATCTTGAGAAAAAAATTATTATATAGCCTGTGCCCCGTGACTATCAGGATAAGGACCCCTCTGCCCCCCCCCCCAATTAAAATGCTGGAGCTACGCCCTCCCCCCCTTGTGGATGCACGCAGGGACAGACATCTCCCTTGGCACCTAACTACGCCACTGTAAAATGGCACCTTTTAGTGTCATTTGTGGACTCGAAAGGTTGAGAAGCATTAAAAAAATACCATTATATTTTTTTTCATAGTAAAAGACAAATGATTGGAGGTTTAAATTCACCCCCCCCCCCCATTGCTTGAATAATACCCCTCTTGTATACTTACTGTCTCAGATTCCTTAGTAAGTGAAAACCAAAAACCAAGTTATGAAAAAAACTGTCAAGTGAAAAATATTATTTTACTACTTCTCTGTGACAGGTAGTAAAAGAACGTACCTTTTTGACTGAAATTTATAAGAATCCAATTTTTCTTATTGAAGGAGCATAGTTGAATCTGAGAACGAACAAAACATACCCTCTATTGCCAATACTTACATCTATTTAATTAATTCTATTTAACAACTCTGATGGATGAGAGACATACAAGAGCAAAAATGCTTATAAATTTCAGGCTTTGTAATCTTAAAGGTCTGAACATTTCCTTCGTATATTCCTTATTAACGACTAATTAGTAAATCTTTTTTTATAACGGACCGGCCAAAGAAGAGAGCAAGCACAAAAAGATTTCCCATTTCTCTAAATTTTGACGATATCCTCCTACCCTATTTAGATACGACCTGCTTTTTGTTTGGCCCTACATGGGTGACTGACAAGGACTAGGACTGTTGACTGACAAGCCCTGGAAAGTAGATTTGACTAATATTTTTCGTAAAGCTTACCGTTTGAGATACGGTTAATCAGTCAGGTACCCAGCACAATCCGAAAACAAAATCTCTGAAAATTATCTAGTAAATCTTCCTCCATATTTGAGATTACCCGCGCTTCGGAATCATACTTCACTACTGTCGTTACTGTTGCTTCCAGTATTCTAATCTTGGTTGGCAGACGTATCTTACTATTCCTCCAAACTTTTTTTTTAACTACAAAAACACCCTGGGCTCTGGCTATTCTAGTTTTAACTTCTTCACTACACCCACCGTCTTTATTAATACTAAAATAAGAAAACAGGTTTTTTCAATTGAAAGTAAGGAGCAACATTAAGACTTGCAAAAACAAAAAAATTATTGTGTATACGAGGGACACTGTCCTCTAAGCTTCTTCTTCAAATTAAATGGGTCTTGTTTTCAGGAGTCATTCATAAAGAATAGATACAAAAAGTCACAATTTAGCATAACAAGCTAGGTATTGAGGAGGGCAGCCCACCTCACATTTGGAATAATTTATGTTTGTTTCAAGCTTCAATGTTGCTCTTCACTTTCAGTTGAAAAAGCTTGCTTTTTTAAAGTTCTTAGCGTTTTTGAAATAATACTGGAAAATGCATCTCCAGCCTTCATGGACTCTTTCCCACCTTTGATAGAAAATGACTCAATGGAAATTTTGTTCTTTGTAAAATCCCCCTGGAAAATGCCATCCTCTCTGAAAATTCCCTCCGGAGAATTCCTGCGAACAATCCCGCCTGGAAAATTCATATTTTCATATTCATATTCCCGCCGGGAAAATTCGGCGATACCTCAGGAACGGCTAAGGGTACTACGTTGAAATTGTCAGGACATGTTCAATGGGAAATTGAGCTAAATCAAAATACACCATTTTCAAATTATTTAATTTTCTTTTGCTTTTTTTTTTATCTTTTTGTCATTTTGGGTTTTTTAATTAAAATTTTTTACAATTATTGATTTGCAAATTTTACGTTTATCATTAAAATTTTGAGATAAACTTTGATATTATGGGAAATTAAATAAAAAAAAACAAGTTTTTTTAACTGAATGTAAGGAACGACGTTAAAACTTAAAACGAACAGAAATTATTCCGTATATGAAAGGGGCTGTACCCTCTTCAACACCTCGCTTTGCGCGAGAGCTTTTTATTGTTTAAAAAAAAATAGAGTTGTGAGAAAGTAAAACTTTATCGTAAAGAGGGAGGCGTTGAGGATAGGACAGCCCCTTTCATATACGTTGAGTATGGGACAGCCCCTTTCATATTTCAAAATTTAATGGTGAAAAAGCCAATGACCACTCGCCATAATTAAATTAAAATTCCCAACCTGAATTGAAGTCGCCATGCATCTCTTTTCAAAATAGTATGCAATTATCAAATGCTGAAATTTAAATTGAACCAATATTCGAACTGAATTGTTGAAGTTATTGTTTTTGACCTCAGAGGGCTTGGTGCTGTGGTGAGTTGTTGGTAGTAGTAGTAGTAGTAATGACTAAAACCCCCTTTGGTTGTTAACGAGAAAATAATTGGCATAATCAGTAGAACGGCCCCTGGGTTCTCAGAAATAAGTTTCGACTTTTCAATCATATTGATAACAGAGTGAGAAATCCCTGATTTTCTTTTCTCACAAAGATAAACTTGCATTCAAAGGATTAAAACGTTTGCATATGAAAATGAAATGGGGCATTGCTACTTTCAAAAAAGAATTAGAGACTTGATTCATTTATGTGAAAAAGTTTTGTAAACCTTCATCTGGCTAATAAATTGGAGCTTCTGAGTGGCATTCAAAGCAACGGGATTTATGTCGAAAGATATTACTAAAATGTTAGATCTCAATTAAACATCCTTACTTAACTTGAAAGCTGCTTTGATTAAGAAGGAGGCGTTCCCAGGGCGAGGTTCTTCCGTTGCACTTCGGATTGGCTGACCCTGTGATTACCCCAAATGGAGGTAACTCAAATACTTAATTTTTGGTAGTGGGGGAGTGTGTTCGCGCGGATCCCTGTCCACACTCTGTAAAGTTCTGTCCTTTGGACCTCTTTTATATGTCACATATTTATCAATTGTAAGCATAAAGCATACAATGTTAGATTCCTGATGCATAACGTTTTTGAAAATACTCTGTAATTATTAAATGCTGATTTTTAAATTCAAATAGGAATCGCATCAAATTGCTGAAATTTAGATAAAGTAACAAAGGCTAGTCTTAAAAACTGAAATGCCCTTGGTCCCCACATATTTCATCAAGTCAATTGCGTTGGCAACATATCAAATTACAAATTCCTTCACGACCACCAAGGTTCTTGGACTATTTAAATAGGGGGGCCTTTGACTACAGCCATTGATCCACCCCTCAGTTACATTACACTTATTTTTGAGCCCGATTACTGAATAGTAATATTATTTTCTGCGGATGTAGGTTTTGTACCATGTCATAAAAGTTGCCCATGAGTTGCTGCTCATTGAATATGTTTTCCCCTCATGTGATTTTTTTGCCCGCATTTATTTGATTAAACATTGAATTCCTGATAACTTTCGAACCTTGTTAAAAAACCAATAAGGATTTACTACGATTTATTTTTACATACTCAAATCGTGTCTAGCAATTTTTCGAACTCTAGACTCTCTTACTATCGAGTTAATCTTTCGCCTTTTACTAAGGATTATCGTTACCATGGGGAGGGGCACTTGATGAGTCTTAACAAATTTTTGAATACCGAAAGGCAGACTAGTCTATAATCTTGTAGTATGTTCTAATATTCCAAGATTACTTATCTGACAAGCCCGATTATTTAACCTTAGCGTTTGACGAGACATAAATGACATGAGAGGTCAGTAGGATTACTACCTGAGGAAACGGTCTTGATTAGTGGTCAGACAAGTAACCCTGGAAAAAGCGGGATAATTGAAGTCATATCATGAACAAAAATTCAACCTTTTCAAAAATGAAAAACAAATTGTGAAATTATGGGCAGATAGCAAAAAGGGACAGTAATTGTGAAATGTGGCACACCTTCCAGGTGTTTCTAAATAAGCTATGTTTATAGTGAAGTAGACATGATTAGTGTTGTTATTCTCCTAGTTGCATACAGCTTTTCAGTTGACAAGTTACCGGCTAAGTATTTGTTGTTATCTTTTGCAGATTACGTCCGGCGAAGCTAATTTTAAGCGGGTAAGGAATGCTCGAAGGCATTCTTGGCTCGGTGCAATAACGAGCCAAGTCCTAGGTGCTCTTGAGTCTCCATTCTCTTAGGGCCCTCATTCCTCCTTCGTCTAGGAACAGTATTTCCATTCCGTTAAGAAAGAAAAACGAGTAAACATGGGGGTTTTAAAGGCCAAATGAAAATACTGAAAAAACGCAACAAGGCGAAGCGAAAAATACAATCAATGCGACTGGCCGAAGAACAAAACAAAAAATAAAACGCGGAAAGTAAATTATTCGCTTGTATCCGTCGTTGGCGGTTCAATTTTCAATTTCTTTGCAAATCACAGATATTGGTGAATGACTCACTTCTATTGTTGTTAGGTACTTGGTTTCAATTCTTTCAGTTTTTTGGATTTTTTTGATTTTTGTTTATCTTTTAATTTTTTTTTTTCACATTCACATTGTCTGTCGGCTTTTCTATTTTGGGCTCGTTATTCGGCGCTTGAATTCATTATATTTATTCGTATTACGTTGATGAATAGAGTCGTTTGTACATTAAAAATATTAGCGTTGCTGTGTTTTTTCCGTACTTTCATTTGGTCTTTAACCCCATTTTTGCTCGTTTTTCTTTCTTTATGTTATGTCAGGCCAATGTGGTTTAAGAAATTATTCTTTTTCCATTCCAGTTTAGGAGGTTCCTCTAAAATGAGGAGTTTTGAATCTTATAGGGGCAAATCCTTTCATTTGGGGATTACATGGGTTTCTAGCCTAATACTATCAAAAGCCTAAACGACAACACTGGTGACGATGAATGGTGTCAATTCAAGAAAATTATAGAGGCTAGGTAATATCCAGTGCCCCCCCCCCCCAATATATTTGTCTGATACGTTAAAACGTAACGCAATACATTTAAACAAATTTTCGATGCGTTTTTTAACCATTTTATACCCCCCTCCCCGCTCCTACAAAGTGAAATTCTGGAAACGGCCCTGGGGAGGGGAAGAGTATTCTTCATAATCAAGGGAGGGAAAGTTCGTTTTTTTTCAAATTTATTTAACAAAAATACAAAAAAAAACCAATCCCCTTGTCATAAAAAATGCCACAAAAAGAGTTTCTTGACTCTGGAAGGGGGATTGAGACCAGACTCTTGCAGGAAACCCCCCCCCCATTGAAGGTACTGGTATTCACGCATGCTACTTGGTAATAATACAACTTACACTGTGACATTATTAAATTTGCTCCAAAGATGGACACAAAAGCTGAATTTTTAATCACCCAATTTTCCCCAATTTTAATCACCCAATTTTGAGATAGCCATTTTGTTCAGCGTAGGTTAGTTGATTTCCAGATAGAAAATATGTTTTGAGGAGGACACTCCCCCACAACCCTCAGGGAAAGGGTTTTAAGTTATGCACTGGGGGAATATAAAGTTTTTATAGAAGGCGTTGTCATTGAAACTTCAAAACAGGCTCATTCGATTGGAAATTTCAAAGGCCTAGTGCCCTTTTTAATAGTCAAAAGTGATTGGAAGGCAACTAGCGCCCCCCGCCCATCATTACCCCAAACACATCCAATTAAAATTTTGAGATAGCCACTTTGTTCAGCGTAGGCTAGTTGATTTCCAGATAGAAAATATTTTTTTGAGGAGGACAGTCCCCCACAACCCTCAGGGCAAGGATTTTAAGTTATGCCCTGGTAGGCATATAAGGTTTTTTATAGAAGGCGTTGTCGTAGAAACTTCAAAAAAGCTCATTCAATTGGAAATCCAAAGGGCTAGTGCCCTTTTTAATAGTCGAAAGTGATTGTAGGGCAACTAGCCCTCCCCCCACGCCCATCATTCCCCAAAAAACACATTCAATAAAAATTTTGAGATATCCATTTTGTTCAGCATAGTTGATTTCCAGATAGAAAATATGTTTTTGAGCAGGATACTCCCCCACAGCCCTCAGGGCAAGGGTTTTAAGTTATGCCCTGGGGGCATATAAGGTTTTTTATAGAAGGTGTTGTCGTAAAAACTTCAAAAAAGGGCTCATTCGATTTGAAATTCAAAGGGCTAGTACCCTTTTTAATAGTCGAAATTGATTAGTGATATTGGTTGTTGTTGTTGTTGTTTAGACCAGGGCACTTCGTATTGAAGGAGTTGTCGTGTGAACTTCGAAAGGGGCTCTTTCAATGGAAAACAGAAAGGGTTGACGTCCTTTTTAATAGTTAAATGTGATTGGAGGGTAACTGATCTCCCTCCCACGCCCACCCTCCCATTTCCCCATGATGTTTAAAAACTAAATGTTACCTTAAGATAAAATCAAAGTGCACTGTGATAATGCTAATTCCCAATAAGGCATCTCATTAGTATCCCAAGAACGACTGAGGGTATTATGTTCACTCTTTCGGGGCCTAAATGTTGCGACTCCTTTGGTACATAGAACATTAAAATCAACGAGTTTAATGTAGCTTAATAATTACCATAAAATGCAAAACAAAATTCAACGCCTCCTAGTGCAGTTGGTTATGCTTAAAGGTGAAATCAATGCCGGAGAAATCGTTTGGATGATTGAATAATTTTTTATTTTTATTTTTTTCCAACAAATACAAAATACTTTAACAAAAAATTAACTTCTAATGTCACAAATCTATGCAATCTTATTTTTTATGAAAATGTTTTTTCTACTTTAAGATGTTAGTGGCTTTGCCTAAATGTAACGTCAAAGAAGTTTTCAGTATAAAAATTTAAAATTAAAATTAGAAGTTAATACAGAACTTCAGGGTATTTTTTGCGAGGATTTTAAACTAAACAAGAGACACTTCATGCTTTCAGTTTTGTCAAAAGGGTTATGCCTTGGGAACGGCTACCGGTACTATGTTGAAATTATCAGGACATGTTTAATGGGAAATTGAGCTAAATCAAAATACACCATTTTCAAATTATTTAATTTTCTTTTGCGTTTTTTTTTATCTTTGTCTGATTTTGGCTTTTGGAATAACAATATTTTCCAAGTCTTTATTTGCGAATTTTCCATTTACCATGAGTATTTTGAGAAAAAATTTGATATTATTGGAAATGTTTATACTGTTTATAAAAATCTAAACACAAAGGGATAAGTTAATTGAATGTCATTTGTGTATTGCAACCGTAATTAAATTTGTGACAAACTTTCTTACTCGTATTCTTATATAGTCTTTGACAATTTTTGTTGAATTATCGCTTCTCGGCCTTTTGGCTAAGATCAAAGTGTATTATCTGTTCTTATCAGCTTAATATCTGATACGGTCCCTACATAGGGCCCAGAATATTAAACTGATTTTTGGAAACCGGAGGGATGTCGGGGCTTGCTCCGCTCCCTTCACACGTTGGCCCGGTATTGCAGTACCTCCGGGATCGGCACACCCCTTTCGAGAGGAAATTAAAGTCCATGAACCCTTAATCATTGAGTATAATGCGTTTCTCAAATTTTATAGAAACCACACCTGTAGTTTCCTAGCCCTTGAATATATTGAAACTAATTTTATTTTTCATCTGAAAGAAAGAAAAATTGTTTATAATTTACAAAATTTAATGGTGAACAAGCCAATGACCACTCACCATAATTAAATTAAAATCCCAAACCTGGATTGAACTCCCCATGCATCTTTTTCGAAAATAATATGCAACTATTAAATGCTGCATCAGATAAAAAATTTTAGACAGAAATTTTGTTAAAAATAGTTCAAAGTTCAGATAACAAAATCTTCGTTGTCGACACAGCCCCCAAGGGGCCGGGGGTAGGCGTTGTAAGTTATGCCCCAGGGGCATATATGGTTGTTATGGAAGGATTGCTCGTAGAAACTTCATAGAGGGTTCATTTGATTGGAAATTGAAAGTTCTAGTTCACTTTTTAAGAGTAAAGAGATTTAAGGGCAACTAGCCCCCCCCCCTATGCGCTTTTTTTCCCAAACCCATCCGCTACAAATTTTGAGACAGCAAGTTTTTTTTTAATTGTTCAAAAATTAGATAACAAAAACTCCGATGTCAAGACAACCCCCCAGGGCCCGGGGGGTAGGCGTTGTAAGTGTTGTCCTGGGGGCGTATATAGTTTGTATGAAAGGGATGCTCGTAGAAACTTCATAGAGGGCTCATTTGATTGGAAATTGAAAGTTCTAGTTCACTTTTAAGAGTCAAAACATATCCGAGGGCAACTAGTCCCCCCCCACACACCTTTTTTTCCCCAAGCCTATCCGATAAAATTTTCATAATAGCCATTTCATTAAAAATAGTTCATAGGTCAGATAAAAAAAACTCCTGCGTCAACGCGACCCCCCAGGGCCTGGAGGCAGGCGTTGTAAGTAACGTTCTGGGGGCATATATGGTTCTTATGGAAAGTATACTCGTATAAACTACGGAGAGGGTTCATTTGATTGAAAATTGAACGTTCTCGTTCACTTTTTAAGAGTCAAAAGAGATCAGAGGGCAGCAAGCCCCCCCCCCCCCATACACGTCCTAAATGCATCAAATAAAAATTTTGAGACAGAAATTGTGTTAAAAATAATTCAAAGTTCAAATATCAAAATCTTCGGTGTCGACACAGACCCCAAGGGCCCGGGGGTAGGCGTTGTAAGTTATGCCCCGTGGGCATATATGGTTGTTATGGAAGGATTGCTCGTAGAAACTTCAGAGAGGGCTCATTTGATTGAAACTTGAACGTTATAGTTCATTTTTTAAGAGTCAAAAGTGATCAGAGGGCAGCTAGCCCCACAATCCATTTATTTTTTTCCCAGAGGCACTTCATAAAGAAGGGGTCGTCGTTTAAACTTCAAAAGGGGCTCATTCAATCGGAAATTGAGAGTTCTAGTGCCTTCTCTGAGAGTCAGAAGTAATCGGATTGCAACTAGTCCCCCCAAGCCATTTTCCACAAATATATCTGATAGAAAATTTGAGGTAGCCATTTTGTTAAAAATAGTTCAAAGGTCATATAATAAAAATTCCTTTACGTATGGCCATTTTGTTAAAAATAGTTCAAAGGTCGGATAACAAAACTCCTGTGTCGATGCAACCCCCCAGGGCCCGGGGCAGGCGTTGTAAGTATCGCTCTGGGAAATATATGGTTCTTAAGGAAGGTATGCTAGTATAAACTTCGGAGATGGCTCATTTGATTGGAAATTGAAAGTTCTAGTTCACTTTTAAAGAGTCAAAAGATATCGGAGGGCAACTTGTCACCCCTCCCCATGGCCTTTTTTCCTCAAACCCACCCGAAAAGAACTTTGTGATAGCCGGTGAACAAGCAGAAAGGCTGATGTCTGGGTAAATTTAGAAATATTTTCATTTCTGAAGTATGAATTACATGATCATACCGCTCGATGCTTTTTATGCTCTTTCCAAACATAATAGTCATTTTACTCGGAAATTCAATTTTAAGCCCTCTATGGACCCTTAAGTGGACCATGAATTAGATTACCTCAGTTGCTGCATCACTCACGCTCTATCAGTCATAAATACCTGGCTTGTGAGAAAAGACATTGCGAAGTACAAATGGTACAGCAATGGTGGCAGGACAAAAAAGATGCTTGACTACATCACTGTTCGACGATGCTGGCTTTCGTCTGTCCAGAACTGCCGCTCATACAGAGGTGCCGAGCCTGGCAATGCCGACCATCGTCTCGTCTCTACAAGGATAAAACTCCGGCTGAGGGCCAATAAGAGTAACTCTTCATCCCCCAAAAATATAGACACCTCTCGGCTGAAGCAAGATCCATCGGTTCGCGAGTGGTTTGCAGCTGAAGTCTCTAACCGCTTACAGGCTCTCCAGCTGTGTTCATATAGTGAGTCAGCATGGACCACTATCAAAGACAATGTTCTCAGAGTAGCTACCGAAGTTGTTGTTTCCAGGCAGCGAAAGAAGAATGAGTGGGTTAGCAACCAGACGTTTGATATAATTGAGCAGAGACGGAGAGCGAGATTACGAGGAGATATGACACTCTAATTACAGCTCAACAAACAGCGCAACTCCTTGCTTCACAGCGACAAGAAAGACTTCATTGCGGGTAAGGCCGCTGAGCTCGAGCTAACTGCCCAACGTGCGAGCTGACTGGCCAACATGCCATGACGTCCACAAGCTTGAAAGCAGCGAATTGAGAAACTTTATTCGATCAGTCTCAATGTGTTGGTCTCTGGGAGAAACACTTTAATAAGCTGCTAAACTCAGATCTGCCCGACTGAATTGACCCAGGGCTTGTTGTAGCTGCTCCAGAAGCTACCCTTCCCCCAATGGTGCCGAATTTTCTCCTGAGGAGATTACATCGGCAGTGAGGAAACTGAAAAAAAATAAAGCAGCTGGCACCTGTGGCATCACTTCAGAGCTACTTACTACGGGCGGCCCTGCAATGATACTTTGGCTGCAGATGGTGTTCAGCGAATCTAGTGCACTTTTTCTTATCTGAACTTTGAACTATTTTTAACGAAATGATCATACGTAAAGAAATTTTTGTTATATGATCTTTGAACTATTTTTAACAAAATGGCTACCTCAAATTTTTTATCAGATGTATTTGGGAAAAAAGGGGTTAGGGGGGGAGGGCTAGCTGCCCTCTGATCACTTTTGACTCTTAAAAAGGGCACTAGAACTCTCGATTTTTATTACTTATTATTATCCAACTAGGCACAGCCCAGATAAAAAAAATTCTCTTTGCGATTTTTTATATATGTAACCACAATAGGCTACTCTTGTAGGCTAAATTACTTGTCTCTTCGAAAATGCGGAATTCTTTTACTATCAGGTTTACTGATAGCTCCTTTTGTTGCTACCACCACTTATTGGGAGTAAGGTACGGGGGTCGCCACTTATTGGTGCAAAAATGGCGCAAAAAGGTTGCTATGCCACTTACTCGAAGGGAAGAACCCCTTGTCGGCCAAAATGTTAGTGGGATTCCCGCTCTTACCCCAACGGTTCCGTATCTATCAGGTTTACCGATAGGACCTTTGTTGCTTCCACCAATGTTCGTGGTGATAGCTACCTATCTTATACCGGTAGGCCACAACGCCACTGGCGTGGTAATATACGGGTGTCGCCACTTATTGGAGGGGAAAGCCCCGGCCCAAAATTATAATGTGATGCCCGCGACTACCACACCGGCTCTGCATATATGGGGTTTGGTACTTCCCTATTTACAGTATACCCTGTCCCAGGGTATGATAACGCGATCGAGTGGTCAAATGGCCACTTTCTAAAGCCAAATATACCCGCCTTGGGTTACGGCTAGAAAATATCGAACTCTCCGTGTAGATGGCACACCCCCTTATCAGTAAAATACTGTCGATACCCCATAGCTCTATTCCTACCCTGCCTGGATTATGGAAACTAATACATAGTTTGTAAAGAATATCTTACTTGTTTTCTTCCAAAGGTTCAGGATAATTCCACATAAATCCGAGCGCGTGAATGCACAGATGGCGCGCTACTCCCCCCACTACACGCACTGTGACCAATCGGAGGTTAGTTTCTGAATTGCCCTCGTATATCTCCCCGAACGGGGTCTAAATGCCGACTAAATCAAAATAATATTTTGTACACAACTGTTCATAGCGGTGGACCTTCGCTTGGCCGAGCCAATCATCTCCATCCACATTCAAACCCAATTCTACTCTCTTAGCTTTATCTCTCAATGACTCCCAACCAGGAAGTACAAAAATAGAACTTACTTCAAAGCTTACTTATTGCAACACAACTATGGCTTAGTAATGAGGCTTTTAAATCGTCATTAAGAATTATATTATAAGCAAATCTAAGCAAAAATAATTAGAACGAAAACAGGTCATTTATCTGAAAGGAAAAGAAACAGGGGTGGAAACCCAACAGATGGGTTTGAGGAAAAAAGGGCGAGGAGGGAGGGGGGCTAGGTGCCCTCCAATCTCATTTCACTGTTAAAAAGTGAACTAGAACTTACAATTTCCAATCAAATGATCCCGCTTTGAAGTTAATACGAGCATTCCTTCCATAACACTCATATTTGCCCCCAGGGCATAGCTTACAACTTCTGCTCCAGGGCCCAGGTGGGTTGTGTCGACACCAGAATTTTTTCATATGATCTTTTAACTATTTTTAACAAAATAGCTATCTTGAATTTTTATTGGATGCATTTGGGAAAAAAAGGTTGTTTTTTTTTTGGGGGGGAGCTGGTTACCCTCCAATATCTTTTGATGCTTAAAAAGTGAACTAGAAATTTCAATTTCCAATCAAATGAGCCCTCTCTGAAGTATATACTAGCATTCCTCCCATAAAAACCATATATGCTCTCAGGGCATAACTTATAACCCTTGCCCCTGAAGACTTTGGGGAGAGTGTTCTGCTTAAACATATAATTTCCAGAACTTTCAACTACTTTGAACAAAATTGCTATATCAAATTTTGATTGGATGTGTTTGGGGAAATATTGGGTGTGGAAGGGGTGTCAGTTGCCTTAGAACCACTTTCGACTATTAAAAAGGAACTAGTCATTTAAATTTCCAATCGAATTAGCCCCTTATGAAGTTTCTACAATAATGTTGTCTGTACAAAACCTTATATGCCCCCAAGGCATAACTTATAACCCTTGCCCTGAGGGCTAGGGTTATAGGCGAGGGCAGGGCATAACTTATAACCCTTGCCCTGTAGGGGAGCTGTCATCCTCAAAGACCTAATTTTGAGAATTTAAAACTACAATTAATAAATGGCTATCTCAAAATTTTGATTGGATGTGTTTAGGGAAAAGGTGGGCGTGAGAGGGGGGTTAGTTGCCCTCCAATAACTTTTGACTACTAAAAATGGTTCTAGCCCTTTGAATTTCCTATCGAATGAGCCTTTTTTGAAGTTTTTACGAAAACGCCCTCTATAAAAAACCTTATAAGCCCCCAGGGCAAAACTTAAAACCCTTGCCCTGAGGGTTGTGGAGGAGTGTCCTCCTCAAAAACATATTTTCTATGTGGAAATGAACTAAGCTGAACAAAATGGCTATCTTAGAATTTTGATTGGATGTGTTTGGATAAATGATGGGCGTTGGGGGGGGGGGGCTAGTTACCCTCCAATTACTTTCGACTATTAAAAAAGGCACTAGCCCTTTGAATTTTCAATTGAATAAGCCTTTTTTCCAATTGAATGAGCCTCCCCCCCTCCCACGCTCATCATTCCCCCAAACACATCCAATCAAAATTTTGAGAGAGCCATTTTGTTCAGCGTAATTGACTTCCAGATAGAAAATATGTTTTTGAGGAGGACACTCCCCCAAAACCCTCAGGGCAAGGGTTTTAATTTATGGCCTGGGGGCATATAAGGTTCTTATAGAAGGCGTTGTCGTAGAAACTTCAAAAAAGGCTCATTCGATTGGAAATTCAAAGGGCTAGTGCTCTTTTTAATTGTCGAAAGTTATCGGAGGGCAACAAGCCCCCCCCCCGACCCCATCATTCCTCCAAACACATCCAATCAAAATTTTGAGAGAGCCGTTTTGTTCAGCGTGGTTGATTTCCACATAGAAAATATATTTTTAAGGAGGACACTCCCCCAGAGCCTTCAGGGCAAGGGCTTTAAGTTATGCCCTGGGGGCATATAAGGTTTTTAAAGAAGGCGTTGTCGTAGAAACTTCAAAAAAAGCTCACTCGATTGGAAATTCAAAGGGCTAGTGCCCTTTTTAGTAGTCGAAAGTGATTGGAGGGCAACTAGCCCCCCCCCCACGCCCAACATTCCCTCAAACACATCCAATAAAAATTTTGAGAGAGCCATTTTGTTCAGCGTAATTGACTTCCAGATAGAAAATATGTTTTTGAAGAGGACACTCCCCCAAAACCCTCAGGGAAAGGGTTTTAATTTATGGCCTGGGGGCATATAAGGTTCTTATAGAAGGCGTTGTCGTAGAAACTTCAAAAAAGGCTCATTCGATTGGAAATTCAAAGGGCTAGTGCTCTTTTTAATTGTCGAAAGTTATCGGAGGGCAACTAGCCCCCCCCCGACCCCATCATTCCTCCAAGCACATCCAATCAAAATTTTGAGAGAGCCGTTTTGTTCAGCGTGGTTGATTTCCACATAGAAAATATATTTTTAAGGAGGACACTCCCCCACAGCCTTCCGGGCAAAGGCTTTAAGTTATGCCCTGGGGGCATATTAGGTTTTTATAGAACGTGTTGTTTTAGAAGCTTCAAAAAAAGCTCATTTGAGTGGAAATTCCAACGGCTGGTCCCCTTGTTAGCAGTCAAATGTTGTTGGAGGGCACCTAGCCCCCCCTCCCAACGCCCATAAATCTCTCCAACCCCTCCCAAAAAAATTTTGAGAGAGCCATTTTGTTCGGCGTAGTTGATTTCCAGATAGAAAATATGTTTTTCACGAGGACACTCCCCCACAACCCTCAAGGCAAGGATTATAAGCTATGCCCTGGGGGCATATAAGGTTTTTTATTGATATCCCTGTCGTAGATATTTGAAAAACAGCTCATTCAATTTGAAATTCAAAGGACTAGTGCCCTTTTTAATAGTCAAAAGTGATTTGAGGGCAACTAACCCCCCTCTCACGCTCACTTTTTCCCCAAACACATTTAATCAAAATTTTGAGATAGCCATTTCGTAGTCGATTTCCGCATAGAAAATATGTTTTTGAGGAGGACACTCCTCCACAACCCTCAGGGCAAGGGTTTTAAGATTTGCCATGGGGGCTTATAAGGTTTTTTATAGAGGGCGTTTTCGTAAAAACTTCAAAAAAGGCTCATTCGATAGGAAATTCAAAGGGCTAGAGCCCTTTTTATTAGTCAAAAGTTATTGGAGGGAAACTAGAAACTTGAAAAAAAGCTCATTCAATTTGAAATTCAAAGGACTAGTGCCCTTTTTAATAGTCAAAAGTGATTTGAGGGCAACTAACCCCCCTCTCACGCTCAATTTTTCCCCAAACACATTCAATCAAAATTTTGAGATAGCCATTTTGTTCAGCGTAGTTGATTTCCGCATAGAAAATATGTTTTTGAGGAG
Source organism: Artemia sp. Qi Xiang Cuo (assembly GCF_049724085.1). Lineage (NCBI taxonomy): Eukaryota > Metazoa > Arthropoda > Branchiopoda > Anostraca > Artemiidae > Artemia > Artemia sp. Qi Xiang Cuo. Next base: position 180,227 of record NW_028300387.1, on the reverse strand, counting down.
GACTCTCCCCCACAACCCTCAGGGCAAGGGTTTTCAGTTATGCTCTCGGGGCATATAAGGTTTTTATAGAAGGCGTTGTCGTAGAAACTTCAAAAGGGGCTCATTTGATTGGAAATTCAAAAGACTAGTGCCCTTTTTCATTGTAGAAAATGATTGGAGGGCAACTAGACCCTCTCCCGCACCCATTATTCCCCCAAACACATTCAATCAAAATTTTGAGATAGCCATTTTGTTCAGCGTAGGTTAGTTGATTTCCAGATAGAAAATATGTTTTGAGGAGGACACTCCCCCACAACCCTCAGGGAAAGGGTTTTAAGTTATGCCCTGGGGGAATATAAAGTTTTTATAGAAGGCGTTGTCATTGAAACTTCAAAACAGGCTCATTCGATTGGAAATTTCAAAGGCCTAGTGCCCTTTTTAATAGTCAAAAGTGATTGGAAGGCAACTAGCGCCCCCCGCCCATCATTACCCCAAACACATCCAATTAAAATTTTGAGATAGCCACTTTGTTCAGCGTAGGCTAGTTGATTTCCAGATAAAAAATATGTTTTTGAGGAGGACAGTCCCCCACAACCCTCAGGGCAAGGGTTTTAAGTTATGCCCTGGGGGGCATATAAGGTTTTTTATAGAAGGCGTTGTCGTAGAAACTTCAAAAAAGCTCATTCAATTGGAAATCCAAAGGGCTAGTGCCCTTTTTAATAGTCGAAAGTGATTGTAGGGCAACTAGCCCTCCCCACATGCCCATCATTCCCAAAAAAAACATTCAATAAAAATTTTGAGATATCCATTTTGTTCAGCATAGTTGATTTCCAAATAGAAAATATGTTTTTAAGCAGGATACTCCCCCACAGCCCTCAAGTCAAGGGTTTTAAGTTATGCCCTGGGGGCATATAAGGTTTTTTATAGAAGGTGTTGTCGTAGAAACTTCAAAAAAGGGCTCATTCGATTTGAAATTCAAAGGGCTAGCACCCTTTTTAATAGTCGAAATTGATTAGTGATATTGGTTGTTGTTGTTGTTGTTTAGACCAGGGCACTTCGTATTGAAGGAGTTGTCGTGTGAACTTCGAAAGGGGCTCATTCAATTGAAAATAGAAAGCGCTGATGCCTTTTTTAATAGTCGAAAGTGATTGAACGGCAATTAGTCCCCTAACCCCGCCCCCCCAACCCATTGGCCCATAAGTTTTAAAACTAAATTTTGCCATAAGATTAAATCAAAATGCACTG